>NW_026511677.1:0-97120 GCF_027579735.1 Bombina bombina
AATCTAGACCAAGGAGATATAGTTTGTGAATAAGTTTATTGTGTGGGACGGTGTCAAATGCTGTGCTGAAATCTAGATATGCTACATCAACTGCTCCACCCTTGTCTAATACTTTTGTTACATAATCAAAGAAGTCAATTAGATTAGTCTGACATGATCTCCCTGAAGTAAAACCATGCTGATTTTGGTCCTCTAAATTGTTTGTCTTTATGTAAGTCATAATTCTTTCTTTTAAGAGGCTTTCCATTAATTTCCCTACTACTGAAGTTAAACTAACTGGCCTGTAGTTGCCAGACTCTTCTCTACTGCCCTTTTTATGAAGAGGTATTACATTTGCTATTCTCCAATCATCTGGGACAGCTCCTGTTAATAGTGACTGATTAAACAGATCAGTTAATGGGACAGTTAGCACTGATCGAAGTTCTTTTAAAACCCTTGGATGAATATTATCAGGACCCACTGCCTTTGTAACATTTACTTTTGATAATGCTAACAAAACCTCATCCTCTGTAAAAAGATTACTGTTAAGCTTGTTTCTATTTTTCGTAGCATCCCTTAATGTAGACATTGTATCTTCACAATCTTTTGTGAAAACAGAACAGAAGTAATCATTGAGACAGTCTGCAATCTGCTTATCTCCTTCTATTATTCTACCATCAACTGATTTCAATTTTACTATTCCTACCTTATTTTTTCTTCTTTCACTGATATATCTAAAGAATGTTTTGTCCCCATGTTTTACTGACTGTGCTCTTCTCTTCTGCATGAGCTTTAACCTTCCTAATTAACTGCTTAGTCTTTTTTTGTTGGAGTCTCCATATTTTCATATCATCATCTGCTTGTGTATGTCTGTAATTTTTATAAGCTATCTTTTTTGTCTTAACAGCATGTGCTACTTCTTTGGAAAACCAAATTGGTTTCCGCTTTTCTTTTACTTTTACAGACATACAGTGTGCGGTTGCATCTAAAATGGCACCTTTCACAAATTCCCACTGTTCTTGAACCCCTGTAAGAAGAGTTTTCCCCTTTAAATAGTTTTTTAGGTATTCTCCCATTAATGAAAAATCTGCCGTCCTAAAGTCTAAAACTTTTGTTTTAGTCTGGGTGGACAGTTCCTGCACGTGAATACTAAACCAGATTGATGATCACTGGATCCTAAGTTCTCACCTACAGACACATCTGAAACTGTTGTTTGTAAGTATTAGATCTAATATAGCTTCCTTACGAGTTGGTTCCTTGACTAATTGCTCAAGTGATTTCCCTAGCAGAGATTCAAGAATATACCTGCTTCTAGCCGATCTAGCAGAAGGAATCTTCCAGTCTGTATCTGGAAAATTAAAGTCCCCCAGTACTATAACCTTACCCTTCATGGTCATTTTGGTTATTTCTTCTAATAACAGATTGTCCAGTTTTTCATCCTGCAATGGAGGCCTATATACAACCCCTATTCTAAAAACATTTTTATCTCCAATTTCCAAAGTCACCCAAATACTTTCCACCTCATCATTTGTTCCTACAATTTCAGTAACCTTTATATTTTCATTTACATACAAAGCAACTCCTCCACCTTTCTTCCCTACTCTGTTCTTTTTAAATAACCTGTATCCAGGTATGACTATGTCCCAGTCATGCAAATCATTGTACCATGTTTCTGTTATAGCTACTAAATCCAAGTTGTCCCTAGTCATTATTGAAATGAGTTCAGGTAATTTATTTCCTAAGCTGCAAGCATTTGTGCTCATGGCACGAAGAATTTTTCTACTAGAATTTCTAGAATTGTTACTTGGACTAACAGTTTTGGCATGCTGTGGGGGGCAGGTGGATATATTAATGCTACCCCCCTTTATTAGTTTAAATGATTTCTAATAAAGTATTTGAACTCCTCTCCCAGATACTCTGTTCCTTTAGCATCCAAATGCAAGCCATCTCTCCTAAATAACCTAGTATCTTTCCAAACAGAGCTATAATGGCCAATAAAACAAAATCCTCGTTCCCTGCACCACTTATCTAACCAATAATTAAATGTTGTTATCCGCTCCATCTTTCCTGCTTCCTGGCCATACACAGGTAAAATAGCAGAAAATGATAGAGTTGATGCCACAGTCTCTAAATGATTACCTAGGTCACAAAACTCTTTCTGAACAGCAGCAACATGATTACTAGCCAGATCATTTGTTCCTAAATGAGCAATCACATCTAACTCATTTCCCTTTCCTGCTGCCTTAACAATTCTCAAAATACGATTCTTATCCCTGTGAGCAGCAGCTCCTGGAAGACATCTAACTTCCCTTGCTTCTCCTTTACTTTCACCTAAATACACATTCCTCAAAATAGAGTCACCCACTAACAGTCTTTTTCTCAAAAACACATCTGCAGTTCTTTCCTGTGTTATGTTACCTGGAGAATCAGGTACCAATAGATTTAAATTACCTGTTACAGCTTCAGAGGGCTCAGAAACAGCAATCTCCTCATCACAAGTGTATTCGGCAAGAGCAGCATAGGAGTTTTGCAATGGCAGAGGTTGTGGGCAATGCTTCTGGTCTACTGTTCTAATTCTTCCAGAGCCTACAGTGATCCATCTGCCTCTCCTTGCTGATCTCTGGGGTAGAGGGGCTTCTTTCTGAGGCAGCTTTGTAGAGGTAACAGGTATGTTACTTACCTTAGCTTGAAGTTTAGCTATTTCCTCCCTTAAGAGGGAAAACTGCTTACAAACAGGACAGCCCCTAAATCTCCAAAAAGTAGCACGATTAAAAAGTGCAAAACACCCATTGCACTGTATCTGAGACATTTTAAACTATGCAACACTTTAACAATAAGAAAAATATAAGTATTCTTTACTACTGAATAACCCTGAATAACCCTGAATAACTCCTGAAATAACTCAAATATCCTTATTTATTTGATCCTTTTTTAGCTTGATCCCCTTGCTAAGAAGCAGAGCTAAGCAGATGATGTTAGAAAAAGAAGTCCATCTGGTTCAACCTATACAAATCTTAATATACTTACAAAAAAAGCTCCAGTTGAGCTTAAATTAATTTTATCTGAATTCTTTTTCTAGCCAGAATTGTATCTAAACCATTTTAAATGTATCTAAGCTATTAGCATTTACTACCTCCTCAGGTAATGAGTTCCACAATTGTATTGCACTTGTTAAAAAACATTTACATTGCAGGAATTTAAAGGGATAATAAACACTAAAAATGTTATGGTTTAAAAGGATAGATAATCCCTTTATTAACCATTCCCCAGTTTTGCATAACCAACACTGTTATATTAATATACTTTTTGCTTCTGCTGACTGCCTCCTCATCTCAGATCTTTTGACAGACTTGCATTTCCGGCAATTAGTGCTGACTCTTAAACAACTCCAAGTGCATAAGCACAGTTATTTATATGAAAAACATGAAAGCCCTCTAGCTGTGAAAAACTGTCAAATGCATTCATAAAAGAGGCGGCCTTTAAGGGCTTAAAAATTAGCATATGAACCTACCTAGGTTTAGCTTTCAACAAAGAATACTAAGAGAAAAGCAAATTTGATGATAAAAGTAAATTGGAAAGTTGATTAAAATTACATGCCATATCTGAATCATGGAAGTTTAGTTTGGACTTTGCTATCCCTTTAAATCTCCTTTCCTCCAGCTTTAAATTATGACCTATTGTCACAAACAAATTTCTTGATATAAACAGAGCTTCTGCCATCTCTGTTTATGGGCCTTGAATATATTTATATAAAGTAATCATGTTACCTCTCAATTGCCTTTTTTCTAGCGAAAACAGACCCAGTTTGGCTAACCTCTCCTCATAGCTTAAATTATCCATTCCCCTTATTAGTTTTGTGGCCCTTCTCTGAAGTTTTTCTATGTCTGCAATGCCTTTTTTGACATTGGTCCCCAGAACTGCACTTCATACTCTAGGTGAGGTCTTACCAGGGATTTATACAGGGAAAGAATTATGTTTTCCTCCCTTGCATCAATGCTTTTTTAAATACATGCTTGCATCTTATTAGCCTTAGAAGATGATGTCCTGCATTGTGTGCCCATCTTTAGCTTGTTATATATAACTACTCCAAAATACCATTCCTCCACTGTTTTGCTAAGCCCAGTTCTATTTAAATAATTACCTGCTTATTTGTACTTCCAAAATGTAAAACCTTACATTTTCCAGTATTAAAACTAATTTTCCATTTACCTGCCCATTCTTCTAATTTTTGTAGATCCCCTTGTAAATCAAGTTCATACTGCCCTGACCAAATGACCTTACACAACTTTGTATCATCTTCAAAAATAGAGATGTTGCTATTTAATCCTTCCTCCAAATCATTAATAAAAATATAAAAAGGATAGGGCACGGGGGCGTGTGTCTCTGGGTAACACATTGAGTGGTAGCAATATTGGTTGCTCTGTGCAGACTGTCGATAATTTGCAGATTATCTCCAGTACAAGATGACATCTACCGTTTCTGCCAAGATATTTGACATAGTTGGTTGAAAGATTTATAGCTTCAGTAGAAGCTTTGAAACAGTCTTTAGCGGATCAGCCTTGCAGTCCCAATTCCTAGAACTCTACAAGAACTGGTAAGACTGTTCAGGGGATAAGAGAACAGCAGGTGTATATGCAAAACACCAGACACATTACCCCAGGAATTAAGGGAACATTTAAATAAAACCAACCTGTAAGATGTTTTAATAAATGTAATGAGGTTGGTCATATTGCCAGAGACTGTGATAAAGATGAACTTATGGACTGTAATGTTACACATTCACTATTGTCCAATTGCAATAGCTCTGTTAATGATGATTCCCATTGGTGTACTGTGAAGGTTAATGGTAAAGTGTCTAGGGCTTTGCTTGATTCAGGAAGTATGGTCACACTTGTGGCTAAATCTATAGTACCTGATGCAGTATTGAATTATGTGGAAAAAATGGGAAGTATCTGCGTTCATGGAGATAAACGTGAATATCCTACAGCAGAGGTGGAGATTGAGACACAGTGTAGTAAATTAAACTACTGTGTGGGTGTAGTACCAAATTTAGCCCATGAGGTGTTGGTGATAGGTAGAAATTTTCCAAAATTTCTGGAGTTATGGGAATCTCCAGAAATATGTCAAACTACTGATAGTTATGAATTTCCTTTCTCTGAAACTGATTAAGAAGGGGTTTCCATTGAAAATGAGAAAAATAAGATTATGCCTGTATTAGTAGGCGATCAACCTTCTCAGAGTAATGAAATACTGAGTACTAGCTCAGAAAATACTGATGATTTGATAGAAATGGTTGGTGGCCCTGGTAATTTTTGAAAAGCCCAATGGGAGGATCCAACATTGGTAGAGGCAAGAAATATCAGGGTTATAAATGGTGTTGTGACACAGCCAGAACATGTTTTACCCTATCCTTATTTTGAAGCAGTTATTTTTGGTATATTGTGTAGAAAAGAAAGGAACACACATTGTTAAACAACTTTTGGTGCCCCAGACTTTTAGAAACACTGTATTAAATCTTGCACATAATCACATTCTAGAGGGAATTGTGAGAGTTGAGAAAACCAAAAGAGAGAGTTATTAGAAGGTTTTATTGGCCAGGGATATTTGAAGCCATCAAGGATTATTGTGCTTCATGCCCTAAGTGTCAATTTACAGCTCCTGCTAAAGATTTTCGTAACCCTTTAGTAATCCTTAATGATGCTACTCGCTATCCTGAGGCAGTTCCCCTTCGTAACAGCTCTGCAAAGTCCATAGCAAGAGAACTCATGCTAATGTTTAGCAGGGTTGGGATACCTAATTTTGACAGACCAAGGAACTCCATTTATGTCCAGGATTACAAAAGAATTGTGTAAGTTGTTTGGCATAAAAAAAAACTAAGGACCTCAGTATATCACCCTCAGACTGATGATTTTTTTACTAACTTTTTTTTCCTTTATAATTTGAATGTTAATCTGCAGACTACAATCTGCTATGTATGCTGCCATATTGGCGATTGCATTCCACTACAGTGGGTCATGTGACAAAAACATCACCTTCCTCTATTACTAACACTGAGAAAGCAGAGTGATCACATTCAGTGTCTGAGAAGAACGGCATCAGGCACTGCTATAATTATAAATACCAAGAGCAGGGAAGGAAGTGGGAGGGGGAGAGGAATGCACAGGGGGAAGAAAGGCTCCGGAGACAGAACGCAAACTCTTGCTGCAGATATAAATGTAAAAAGAAACATCTGCATTCATCTAAGTTACTCACAGTCTCAGGAGTCTCCCTCCCCCTTCCTCCCCTGCTCTTGGTATTTATAATCATAGCAGTGCCTGAAGCCGTTTTTCTTAGACACTGCAGTCATGCTCTGCTTCCTCTGCATTAGAAAAAGGAGGTGCCGTGTGAGTCACGTGACCTACAGTACTGATGTAGAACGCACGTTATAACATGGCAGCTTACATACAAAGTGCTAGGCTGCTGATTAAGCTGTTATTAAATTATTTATTATGAGGCTGGTTTTCTACAACAGAATTAAAAGATGAAGACTGCATACAGAATTGTTAGTTAGTTTATTTTGCAGTATTAGAACAAGTTAGTTTAGAATATTTGAAGCAGGTGTTATGGTTCCCTTTAAATGTTCTCTATCAGGGAGGTTCCCCAGGCTTCTACAGGTTTTTCCCCATTTTAACTGTTATATGGGCGGCATCCCAGAGGACAACTAGATATAGTTAAAGAGACATTGGAGCAAGAGACAACACCTTATCGAAGTGTTAGTGAACATATATCCCAAATGCAGGACCGTATGGGAGCTGTCATGTCCATTGTAAGGGAACATATGGGGAAAGCACAGGAAGCACAAAAGTACAGTTATAACCGTAATGCTAGAGGCACGGTTTTTAAATCTAGGAATAGGGCATTAGTTCTGGTCCCTACAGTTGAAAATTAATTATTGGCTACTTGGCAGGGCCCATATGAGATAATTGAGAAAGTGGGTAATGTCAATTACAAAGTAAGTCAGCCAGGGAGAAGGAAACCTGAGCAAATATATCATATAACTCTGTTAAAACCTTGGAAAGATAGGGAAGTTTTAGTTGCCTTAAAACATACAGAACTCCCTGTCACTGAACCAGAGGTGAATATATCTGAAACCATATCTAACAAAGTTAGTGGAACAATCTAATTGTGCTCGTTTCAAAGCCGGATGGTTCATTAAGATTCTGTAATGACTATCGTAAGCCTAATTGTGTTTCTAAATTTGACACCTATCCAATGCCTAGAGTAGATGAGTTGATAGGCTAGGAAAAGCATGTTATCTCATTACAATTGATTTAATGAAAGGGTATAGGCAGGTGCCTCTCATTAATGAAGCGAAGGAAAAGACAGCTTTTTCAACCCCAGAGGACTTATTCCAATATACATTATTGCCATTTGGTTTACATGGGGCAACATTCCAGAGAATGATGGATAGAATTCTGAAACCCCATGTTCATTATGCTGCAGCATATTTGGATGATTTTATAATTTATAGTACAGATTGGAAATCCCATCTTCCAAAAGTTTAAGCAGTACTTGATGCAATACAATCCACTGGGTTAACTGCTAAAATGTACTGTTGGTTTACAGGAAGCTACGTACTTATACCTTATACTATTGGTAGAGGATTAGTTAAATCTCAGACAACAAAAGTAGAGGCCATACAGAACTGGGCGCAGCCTCTAACTAAAAAACAAGTGAGAGCTTTTATTGGCATAACTAGTTATTATAGAAGGTTCATCCCGAATTTCGCTACACTTTTATAGCACCCTTGACAGATCTCACAAAAGCAAGGGCCCCAATTATGATAAAATGGTCCATCTGTTGGGAAGACAATTTAAATTAATAACAGATCATGCTCCTCTCACATGTATGAGCCAGAATAAATACAAGGGTTACTAGGTGGTTTCTTAGCTTGCAACCCTTCAATTTTACTGTCGAGCACAGGGCTAGTCTTTTGCAGGGCAATGCTGATGGTTTGTCTCGGGTACATTCGTTAATGTCCATGGTCCCTCAACCCACTGGGTATGGGGGGGAGGATATGTGACAGAAAGTAAGCCCTTGTTATAAATGGAAGATATGTAAGACCAAGTATTATACATGGTATTTCTCCTTTCAGTTAAAAACCCCACGGAGAGAGTGTGTGTATTTGATTGTGCAGTTGGTAAACTGTGTTCTAGATCCCTGGGGTTGGGATAATTGGGAGAAGGGTGGGCCATTATCCCACACAGCTGTGAAGCTGTCCAATCCAGGCTTTTGATTAAGCAGCTAATCACAGGTGTGGCTAATTAGAAGCTGTGATCGTTTAAATAGGAGCCTGACTGATACCTATGAGAGAGAGAGTTACCAGCTAGAGGAGCTGGTGTGTGTGTTAAAAGACCTTTGTTTCTGTGAACTAGTAAAAAGGACATTATTCTTGCAAAAGCACTGTGAAGTGCTGGGACATGATTGTAAGTACTGTTACTTTACATTCCTGCAGAGGAAGGATTACCCTGTTTTTTAAACTGAACTGCCTGTTTGTTGTTGCTGTGAAAAATAAAAGCCCTTTAAACTACAATGTACTGTCCTGTGCTGTATTTGTGCCCTAGAGGACTGTGATTAAATGTATTCCTGTTACAGTATATATAAATTAAGAAAATAGAGGTTTCTCTTTGAGAGCGTAGTCTCCTAGTGTCCATGATAGCCCTCTGTAGCTTCACATTTTTGGCAAAACTATGATGTCCAAGCGTGGCCTTGTGCCATTTACAGGGTTCACAGTACAACGGGCTAGCTATATGTTGCCTAATATTTCTAAACATTGTCATGAGTTTTGAAAATTAACAGTAGAGGTTTGTCTATTACAGAGCTAAAATCCTGTAAAACCCTTTGGTGTATTCTATCTGGGTCTGGAGTTTTATTTACCTTAATATTATCCATTTTTTCCTGATATTCTCTAGAGATAACCCAGTTAATGGTATGGGCTTATATGTTCTAGTTTGTTTCAAAATATCTCCCATTGGTTCCTCTCTTGTGGGCCTTGAATCATGCTACCCTCCACACATTTTAATGTACCTATACTGTCCTTCTTAGATTTTTTTTGCCATTTATTTACTTTAAAAAAAAACTTTTAGGGATTGACTTAGAATCCTTTTCAATTATTCTTTCATTTTCAGTTTTTGCTAATTTGATTGCATTTTTGCATGCTTTGTTACATTCTTTATATATCTGGTATGCTGAGTCTGTACTATTTTCTTTGAATAATCTAAATGCCCTGAGTTTTTTCCTAATTTCTCCTAACACATTTTTATTTAGTCACATTGGCTTGGTATATATTGATATGTATATTTATTTAACAAAGTTTTAAATGTTAACCATTTATCCTCTGTGTTTTTATTAAAGAATATTTTTGTCCCAATTTATGTTATTTAACTGTTTACTTAAAGTGAATGTCAACTTTCAAGAATGAGTGCCCGGTTTTTAAAAATACTATTAAAAACTGGGGCCCTTACATTCATGAAAGTTTACATTTCACCGGTTTTGTTAAATACTTACCTTTTTCTTCTTTAAGCCGGAGAAGCGTTTCTCCCTCCTGCCGCTCGTCACTTCATACGTCAGCAATGACGAATCCGACATCCTCCAATTACGGCTTCCCTCAGGGGAATCAGGAAGCCGTGATTGGAGGATGCCGTATTCGTCATTGCTGACGTATGAAGTGACGAGCGGCAGGAGGGTGAAACGCTTCTCCGGCTTCAAGAAGAAAAGGTATGTATTTTAACAAAACCGGTCAAATATAAACTATCATGAATGAAAGTGCCCCTGTTTTTAATATTTTTTTTTAAAAAACAGTCACTCATTCTTGAAAGTTGTCATTCAATTTAAATCATTTGCTTTCTTAAAATTAAGTCTTAGTTGAACCCTTAAAGTAGCATAAAACATTTTGAGTTATGTGCATATTATAAAAAGGGTTAACTGAGGTAAAACAGTTATAAGTATTTTAATAAAATTTCCAAATATCTGCAAAATATCTTACGCTTTATTGTAACCTGCACCACCCCCCTTATCAGTGTCCTACTCCAAACCATGTGGTATCATGCAACAAAGTATGCACGTGAGGATAATTACTTATGCAAATAAGGGGGTTGAGGAGGGACAGCAGATACTGCTATTGTTTGTTGCCAAGAGGTTGCTTTTTTCCATGGGGATAATATGTCACATGTTTTGTGAAAGCTTAAGCATTATACTGCTCACTGCTTTAGTCAAGTGCCATGTGACTCTGTCCCTACCATAAACATGTACGAGTGCATTCTGCACAAGCTACAGTATGGCCTGGAAACCATGTAATATATGGAGATGCCCTGGGGTAGCTTGCTGCAAACAAAACTATGCCTGAATTAAAGGGGTTAATGGGGATTAAAACAGAAACTGTTTTTCAGGTAAGCTTGGACTTCATTATATATTCAGAAACTTATGGTAGTTCATACTGTTTTTCATGTCACTTTAAGACACTGCTTATGGAAAGTGATTTCAAATGTGACCATGTTACATGAAATAATTTATGTATGTAATATTCACATATTTAATGTGCGTCAGTACTGTATTATTTACATAGTCTCTTAAATAAGAAAATGGGTTATCACCACTCTAAACTCTCAGAAAATACCAACTCTGAAATAACTTGTATTTATGATTGCTGAGCCAATATGCTGAATATAAGATTGTTGACAAATTATGTTCAGAATAAGTTTATTACATGTAGTGAAATACTTGCTATAACACCAATGTGTGCTTATCAATTATATATATATATATATATATATATGAGAAAAAGATGTGATACCCGCGCTGTATTAGTTCTATTAAGTGACGTATAAATATAAATGTATGTATAAATACATAAATAAATCCCGTATAATATAACGGAAATAAATACAAATATATATGCGTAATAGCACAAGTCCACAGATTTATTTAGATGTTCAGAAAGGCTGCTGAAAAAGGATTTGTGGAGACTCCCAGCTTGTCTCCACAGCTAGAAAGAAAATCAGGTAAAAAGAGTTTATATTCTGCGCCTTTCTTCTGCGGAGTATACAGTTGTGGGGCAAAAAACAGCCCCTATAACTAAGCACTTACTTCAGGCCACCTCAATCCGTATGAGGTAAGTGATCACCAGAGTATAGATGTTGTTCCAGGACCAATGTAGGTTGTCATCCGTAAGCTGATTAACTGATGTAGAAGTAACAATATATCCAATGTGCTATGAAGAACCGGGTTGAGTGCAGAATCTTCGCCACCCAGTCAGATGTCTCCAATGATATGTGAAAAGGAAACAGACAAAAGTGCCCAACAATAGTGAAGTATGCCTTTATTAATTAAAACATATACACATATATAAGCCTCAGATGTCAGCCCACTCACACTAAGCGACCTCAATCAATATGAGGTAAGTTAAAAACCAATAATAGGAGAACATCAAGTGGCGAATCAAATAATGCACCAGCCCAGCGAATAAATAAAAATCACTCAGTTGGTACCGTACTGCGTCCCTGACGCGTTTCGAAGTTGCCTTCTTCCTCAGAGGGATAGAAGTACGGAGATACTTACACATTTAGATCAAGAGTGATTTAAAAACCCGCGGCGTGTGACCACGGACGAAATTTCCGTCCACTGATTGGTTACACTAGCTCGCGGTTCATTGGATTAAACATCCTGATGCGTGATTGGTCTAAACAGGGTCATGTGACCATGTCATGAGACCCGATCGTCTGTACTATTCATACATTTAAGGTGGACCAATACCGCATCATACAAAACATAGCACAATTGGATAATAATAAATATATAGAAAATAAAAAGACCATAAATGAATAATGTGACCACTCTGTACCATATAGAAAAATATATAAAAAAAATAATTATATATATAGTAGTAATAGTACCTAAAATATCACCATTATTATTGATGATATAGACAATATAAAAATTAATACATTGTAAAAACAACAACAATAATAATAAAAAATGATGAAAATAACCAGTGTAATACATAATAATAAAAAGTAGATCTATAGATACATAAGCTAAAAGCTGTAAAAACATATACATCTCTGCACTTAAAATGTATATATACATATATATAAACACATAATTGTATGCACCTACACATATATATACATACACACACATACATCCATCAATCCAAATATATACAAACCAATATTAATCAACAGTATTGTACACATTTAAAAACTAGTAATTAGTAATAAATAATGGATCTAAAATATTACTAACATAACTACATAGGGAACAGGATATTTTAAAAAATATATATAAAACTATATCAATTGATGTTAATAAAAAATATATTAAAAAATTAATTAAAAAATTGTAAGACAGATATTTTATATTTTATATTAAAAACGCAGCCAGATCAATATCTTTATTGAGACCTTTTGGTATTTTGGTATCCAGGGTATGTATCCAGAAGGTTTCTCGTTTCCTTAAAGTTAACTCTCTATCTTCATTAGGAACAAATTTAATAAATTCAATAATAGAACCTTTAAGGCATGATGGATCTTGATTATGAAAGGACAGGTAATGTGCAGACAGATTGTGTGACTTTTCCCCATTCTTTATATTCGTAATGTGCTCCAGTAAGCGTTTCTTATAGGGGCGTGTCGTGCGACCCACATATTGTAGGCCACACCCACATTGGAGTAGGTACACGACAAAGTCAGTTCTGCAATTTACAAGTGCATTAATCTCTACTTCTTTGTTATTTGAGCTGGAGATCACCTTTTTAGTCACTTTATTACAAGAATAATGGTGGCTGCATGATACACAATTTGCTCTGTTGCATTTAAAGAAACCAGTTGATCTTCTTTCTAACCAATTAGTCTTGGATACAGGTTTCTTTAATTTGCTCGGGGCTAAAATTGATTTTAAGTTTTTATTTTTTCTAAAAATCATACTAGGCCCCATACTAGTTATGTCATCAAGTAATTTATCTTTTTTTTAGTATGTGCCAATGTTTTTTGAAGATTTTCTTGATGTCTGCAGCTCCCTCATTATATGTGGTAATCATATTTACTCCAGTCTTTTTTCTCTTAGTCGTAGTGTTCTCAATTTTATTAATCTGTAATCCTTCCTCATAAGTTTGTGTATGGGTATCCCCAAATAGTAAAACATTTCTATCCAGATCCATAGCCTTATTATACGCAATGTCAACTACTTTTTCAGAATATCCTTTGGCACGAAACTTTTCTTTCAATATCATTGATTCCCTTATAAAGTCCTCTATTTTACTACAGTTTCTCCTCAGACGTTGAAACTGGCCATAAGGGATATTATTAATCCAACTTGGATTATGACAGCTCTTTGCGTTTAAATATCCATTGCTGTCTGTCGGTTTTTTGTATAACTTACTCAGGATTCTTCCATCCTGATGATAGAGGACAAGATCTAGGAATTCAATCTCGCTACTGTTTATTTTATCTGTAAATTTGAGATTGTATTCATTGTTATTAATATACATCATGAAATTTTTTAGAGAATCATCGTCACCTCTCCAAATAAGTAAAATATCGTCAATAAATCTCATCCAAGTGACAATACATTCCGAATAAGGGTTGTTTACCCATATTTGTTGTTCCTCCCATAATCCCATATAAAGGTTCGCGAAACTGGGGGCAAATTTGGTGCCCATTGCCGTTCCGCTTACCTGTAAGAAAAATTCCTCATTGAAACAAAAGTAATTTCTTTCTAATATAAATTTAATTGATTCCAAAATGAAAGCCTTACGATTGTTGTCAAGTGTAGTTAATGAGTCCAGCCAAAACTCAATTGCCTTTATACCTAGGATATGGGGTATATTGGTATACAAGGCACTAACATCAAGAGAGACCCATTTATAATGTGGTTCCCATTTTATATTAGTAACTTTTTGCAGGGTATGAGGTGTATCCCTTAAATAAGATTTCATGAGAGGAACCAAGGGCTGTAAATAAGTATCCACATATTCTGAAAGTTTCGTTGTTAATGAACCAATTCCGGACACAATAGGTCTACCCGGTGGACAAGTAGCGTGTTTGTGTATTTTCGGCAGATGATAGAATGTTGCCAATCTTGGATATTTCTGATCTAGAAATTTCCATTCATTATCATTTAATATTTTGTGGTATTTGGCTTTATCAAGCAGTGCTCTGTATTCCCTAAGGAATACATCAGTAGGATCTGAATCTATTTTTTTATATATTGTAATATCATTCAAAAGCTTGTATGCCTCCAACATATATTCAGTTCTATTTTGGACCACAATACTGCCTCCCTTGTCCGCCTCCCTTATAACTATCTCTTTGTCTTGTTTAAGACTCTCAAGAGTTTGTTTGTCTTTTAAAGACAAATTATCATTCTTTATCTTGTAGTCTTGACATAAATTAGTTAATTCTTCTTCTACTAAATTTGCAAAGACTGGGATAAAATTTCCCCTTGAGTGTATCGGGAAAAAGGTGGATGGTGGTTTAAACTCGGTATGAGCCCCATATGATAAACAAATATCCATATTTTGTTCTGACACCCTATTTGAGTTTGTTGTATCCAGAGGTATGTTAGCCTCAGATAAACTTTCAAGTGCTAATATGGCTTCTATATCTTGATCATCTAATCCAATTGGATCAGCTTGATCCAGAAGAGCAATTTTATCTTTCTTAGATTTTTCAAAGTGTCTCTTAAGAGTTAACTTTCTGATATACTTATGTAGATCTATGAAAAGACCAAAAGAATTTGGGCCCTTGGTAGGTACGAAGGATAAACCTTTTTTCAGAATATCCAATTCCCTATCTGAAAACACCCTATTTGAGAGATTAAAGATTTTTACAAAACCAACATCATTTGTCGTCAATGTGTTATTGATTTTGTTCTTTTTGGATTGTACCTTTCTACCTGCTCTACACCCTCTCTTTCTTCTTCTTCCCATCTTCTTTTTTGTTGTTTTGGGGGGACTCTCCTCCACTGTGGTGATTCTATTGGTGGGTGATTTAAATATTCTTTTTCTTGCCTTATGTTTCTTTGAGGTGTATGATGTGAGTGTTTTCTTTGGTTTACCCCTAAAAAATGATGATGGGATTGACTGATCTTTCTGCCTTTTTGTTTATTATGTTGTCTAATGGGATAGTAATCATCCGATAAAGGTTCATATTTATTCCCCAATTGGAAACCCTTTCCAACTCTTTCATTTGTGTTACTATTTCGTCTATGATGGGACCCATAGTAACCATTGGTGTATTGGGTTCCTTTTTTGGGAATAGCACCCATATTTGGATGTTGGTAGAAATTCCTGTTGGTTGCTTTTAATTTATTAAAATTATTAGTTCCATTCCCTTTTGTGTTTTTAATATAATGCGGATTCCTATACAAATCCTGAACCAAATTACCCTTTGTTTGTAGTTCTTTCTGTTTTTCATTAAATTTGATAAAACTGTTAAAGTCTCTATTTATAGCATAATCAGGAGAATATATACATTCATCCAACGATTGTTGTTCAAAAACTTCCCCATGTGTTTCAATAATATTATGCCCTGCCTCCTCTGCATTCATATCATTTTCATGTTCCTCATTTTCATTTCTGGCTGAATTCTGATCTTTCTTTACCTGATAATCTCTCAGGAATTTATTCTTTTTCTTATTCTCCACAGTTTTTTCAAAAATATCTATTTTCCGTTTGTTATTAGTATCTAATTCCTTATAGTATACATCACCCCTGAACATGTTTAATCGTTCTCTAATATCCTTAATCTGATCAGTTAAAGTATCTACTTTTTTATTTCGATACTTGATTAGGATGTTGATAAAGGTTTGAGAACAGGTTTCAAGAGCCGTTTCCCATTCTGTTAACAGTTCTATTTCTGTGTCTTCAAAAATTGGAGTTTTCTCCAATCTCAAACCTTTAGGGATGATCTGATACTTTTTATATCTCTCAAGGTTATGGCTATCATGCCAGTTAAGTAACTGTTTTTTACTGAGTTTTTCCAGTTTTTCAAACAGTTTCTTTGGGTCAGTTATTGCCAAATTCCCTTCTAATGTAAGTTGTTCCTCTGAGATAGATAAATTACGATTTTTTGTGGAGGGGTCAAAATAGGCCCCATATTCAAAGGTAGACATAATAGATTAAATTGATATAACAAATAATGGATATAGCCAGAAATGAATCAAAAAATCATAAATATATATATATACACACATATACATACATATATATATGTATGTATATATATGTTATTGTAACTACACGATGTATACACTGGTGAATAGAGTGGTCACTAGTTTAAACAATGATAAAAGAAATACAATAGTACAATATAGAAAATAAGAAATTAAATAATTAAATTAATAATTAAATTTATACCGCCACAGAATAAAGAACTAATTAAACAGCAGCAGAAAGCAAAGGGAAAAATAAAAATATGAGAAAAAGATGTGATACCCGCGCTGTATTAGTTCTATTAAGTGACGTATAAATATAAATGTATGTATAAATACATAAATAAATCCCGTATAATATAACGGAAATAAATACAAATATATATGCGTAATAGCACAAGTCCACAGATTTATTTAGATGTTCAGAAAGGCTGCTGAAAAAGGATTTGTGGAGACTCCCAGCTTGTCTCCACAGCTAGAAAGAAAATCAGGTAAAAAGAGTTTATATTCTGCGCCTTTCTTCTGCGGAGTATACAGTTGTGGGGCAAAAAACAGCCCCTATAACTAAGCACTTACTTCAGGCCACCTCAATCCGTATGAGGTAAGTGATCACCAGAGTATAGATGTTGTTCCAGGACCAATGTAGGTTGTCATCCGTAAGCTGATTAACTGATGTAGAAGTAACAATATATCCAATGTGCTATGAAGAACCGGGTTGAGTGCAGAATCTTCGCCACCCAGTCAGATGTCTCCAATGATATGTGAAAAGGAAACAGACAAAAGTGCCCAACAATAGTGAAGTATGCCTTTATTAATTAAAACATATACACATATATAAGCCTCAGATGTCAGCCCACTCACACTAAGCGACCTCAATCAATATGAGGTAAGTTAAAAACCAATAATAGGAGAACATCAAGTGGCGAATCAAATAATGCACCAGCCCAGCGAATAAATAAAAATCACTCAGTTGGTACCGTACTGCGTCCCTGACGCGTTTCGAAGTTGCCTTCTTCCTCAGAGGGATAGAAGTACGGAGATACTTACACATTTAGATCAAGAGTGATTTAAAAACCCGCGGCGTGTGACCACGGACGAAATTTCCGTCCACTGATTGGTTACACTAGCTCGCGGTTCATTGGATTAAACATCCTGATGCGTGATTGGTCTAAACAGGGTCATGTGACCATGTCATGAGACCCGATCGTCTGTACTATTCATACATTTAAGGTGGACCAATACCGCATCATACAAAACATAGCACAATTGGATAATAATAAATATATAGAAAATAAAAAGACCATAAATGAATAATGTGACCCCTCTGTACCATATAGAAAAATATATAAAAAAAATAATTATATATATAGTAGTAATAGTACCTAAAATATCACCATTATTATTGATGATATAGACAATATAAAAATTAATACATTGTAAAAACAACAACAATAATAATAAAAAATGATGAAAATAACCAGTGTAATACATAATAATAAAAAGTAGATCTATAGATACATAAGCTAAAAGCTGTAAAAACATATACATCTCTGCACTTAAAATGTATATATACATATATATAAACACATAATTGTATGCACCTACACATATATATACATACACACACATACATCCATCAATCCAAATATATACAAACCAATATTAATCAACAGTATTGTACACATTTAAAAACTAGTAATTAGTAATAAATAATGGATCTAAAATATTACTAACATAACTACATAGGGAACAGGATATTTTAAAAAATATATATAAAACTATATCAATTGATGTTAATAAAAAATATATTAAAAAATTAATTAAAAAATTGTAAGACAGATATTTTATATTTTATATTAAAAACGCAGCCAGATCAATATCTTTATTGAGACCTTTTGGTATTTTGGTATCCAGGGTATGTATCCAGAAGGTTTCTCGTTTCCTTAAAGTTAACTCTCTATCTTCATTAGGAACAAATTTAATAAATTCAATAATAGAACCTTTAAGGCATGATGGATCTTGATTATGAAAGGACAGGTAATGTGCAGACAGATTGTGTGACTTTTCCCCATTCTTTATATTCGTAATGTGCTCCAGTAAGCGTTTCTTATAGGGGCGTGTCGTGCGACCCACATATTGTAGGCCACATCCACATTGGAGTAGGTACACGACAAAGTCAGTTCTGCAATTTACAAGTGCATTAATCTCTACTTCTTTGTTATTTGAGCTGGAGATCACCTTTTTAGTCACTTTATTACAAGAATAATGGTGGCTGCATGATACACAATTTGCTCTGTTGCATTTAAAGAAACCAGTTGATCTTCTTTCTAACCAATTAGTCTTGGATACAGGTTTCTTTAATTTGCTCGGGGCTAAAATTGATTTTAAGTTTTTATTTTTTCTAAAAATCATACTAGGCCCCATACTAGTTATGTCATCAAGTAATTTATCTTTTTTTAGTATGTGCCAATGTTTTTTGAAGATTTTCTTGATGTCTGCAGCTCCCTCATTATATGTGGTAATCATATTTACTCCAGTCTTTTTTCTCTTAGTCGTAGTGTTCTCAATTTTATTAATCTGTAATCCTTCCTCATAAGTTTGTGTATGGGTATCCCCAAATAGTAAAACATTTCTATCCAGATCCATAGCCTTATTATACGCAATGTCAACTACTTTTTCAGAATATCCTTTGGCACGAAACTTTTCTTTCAATATCATTGATTCCCTTATAAAGTCCTCTATTTTACTACAGTTTCTCCTCAGACGTTGAAACTGGCCATAAGGGATATTATTAATCCAACTTGGATTATGACAGCTCTTTGCGTTTAAATATCCATTGCTGTCTGTCGGTTTTTTGTATAACTTACTCAGGATTCTTCCATCCTGATGATAGAGGACAAGATCTAGGAATTCAATCTCGCTACTGTTTATTTTATCTGTAAATTTGAGATTGTATTCATTGTTATTAATATACATCATGAAATTTTTTAGAGAATCATCGTCACCTCTCCAAATAAGTAAAATATCGTCAATAAATCTCATCCAAGTGACAATACATTCCGAATAAGGGTTGTTTACCCATATTTGTTGTTCCTCCCATAATCCCATATAAAGGTTCGCGAAACTGGGGGCAAATTTGGTGCCCATTGCCGTTCCGCTTACCTGTAAGAAAAATTCCTCATTGAAACAAAAGTAATTTCTTTCTAATATAAATTTAATTGATTCCAAAATGAAAGCCTTACGATTGTTGTCAAGTGTAGTTAATGAGTCCAGCCAAAACTCAATTGCCTTTATACCTAGGATATGGGGTATATTGGTATACAAGGCACTAACATCAAGAGAGACCCATTTATAATGTGGTTCCCATTTTATATTAGTAACTTTTTGCAGGGTATGAGGTGTATCCCTTAAATAAGATTTCATGAGAGGAACCAAGGGCTGTAAATAAGTATCCACATATTCTGAAAGTTTCGTTGTTAATGAACCAATTCCGGACACAATAGGTCTACCCGGTGGACAAGTAGCGTGTTTGTGTATTTTCGGCAGATGATAGAATGTTGCCAATCTTGGATATTTCTGATCTAGAAATTTCCATTCATTATCATTTAATATTTTGTGGTATTTGGCTTTATCAAGCAGTGCTCTGTATTCCCTAAGGAATACATCAGTAGGATCTGAATCTATTTTTTTATATATTGTAATATCATTCAAAAGCTTGTATGCCTCCAACATATATTCAGTTCTATTTTGGACCACAATACTGCCTCCCTTGTCCGCCTCCCTTATAACTATCTCTTTGTCTTGTTTAAGACTCTCAAGAGTTTGTTTGTCTTTTAAAGACAAATTATCATTCTTTATCTTGTAGTCTTGACATAAATTAGTTAATTCTTCTTCTACTAAATTTGCAAAGACTGGGATAAAATTTCCCCTTGAGTGTATCGGGAAAAAGGTGGATGGTGGTTTAAACTCGGTATGAGCCCCATATGATAAACAAATATCCATATTTTGTTCTGACACCCTATTTGAGTTTGTTGTATCCAGAGGTATGTTAGCCTCAGATAAACTTTCAAGTGCTAATATGGCTTCTATATCTTGATCATCTAATCCAATTGGATCAGCTTGATCCAGAAGAGCAATTTTATCTTTCTTAGATTTTTCAAAGTGTCTCTTAAGAGTTAACTTTCTGATATACTTATGTAGATCTATGAAAAGACCAAAAGAATTTGGGCCCTTGGTAGGTACGAAGGATAAACCTTTTTTCAGAATATCCAATTCCCTATCTGAAAACACCCTATTTGAGAGATTAAAGATTTTTACAAAACCAACATCATTTGTCGTCAATGTGTTATTGATTTTGTTCTTTTTGGATTGTACCTTTCTACCTGCTCTACACCCTCTCTTTCTTCTTCTTCCCATCTTCTTTTTTGTTGTTTTGGGGGGACTCTCCTCCACTGTGGTGATTCTATTGGTGGGTGATTTAAATATTCTTTTTCTTGCCTTATGTTTCTTTGAGGTGTATGATGTGAGTGTTTTCTTTGGTTTACCCCTAAAAAATGATGATGGGATTGACTGATCTTTCTGCCTTTTTGTTTATTATGTTGTCTAATGGGATAGTAATCATCCGATAAAGGTTCATATTTATTCCCCAATTGGAAACCCTTTCCAACTCTTTCATTTGTGTTACTATTTCGTCTATGATGGGACCCATAGTAACCATTGGTGTATTGGGTTCCTTTTTTGGGAATAGCACCCATATTTGGATGTTGGTAGAAATTCCTGTTGGTTGCTTTTAATTTATTAAAATTATTAGTTCCATTCCCTTTTGTGTTTTTAATATAATGCGGATTCCTATACAAATCCTGAACCAAATTACCCTTTGTTTGTAGTTCTTTCTGTTTTTCATTAAATTTGATAAAACTGTTAAAGTCTCTATTTATAGCATAATCAGGAGAATATATACATTCATCCAACGATTGTTGTTCAAAAACTTCCCCATGTGTTTCAATAATATTATGCCCTGCCTCCTCTGCATTCATATCATTTTCATGTTCCTCATTTTCATTTCTGGCTGAATTCTGATCTTTCTTTACCTGATAATCTCTCAGGAATTTATTCTTTTTCTTATTCTCCACAGTTTTTTCAAAAATATCTATTTTCCGTTTGTTATTAGTATCTAATTCCTTATAGTATACATCACCCCTGAACATGTTTAATCGTTCTCTAATATCCTTAATCTGATCAGTTAAAGTATCTACTTTTTTATTTCGATACTTGATTAGGATGTTGATAAAGGTTTGAGAACAGGTTTCAAGAGCCGTTTCCCATTCTGTTAACAGTTCTATTTCTGTGTCTTCAAAAATTGGAGTTTTCTCCAATCTCAAACCTTTAGGGATGATCTGATACTTTTTATATCTCTCAAGGTTATGGCTATCATGCCAGTTAAGTAACTGTTTTTTACTGAGTTTTTCCAGTTTTTCAAACAGTTTCTTTGGGTCAGTTATTGCCAAATTCCCTTCTAATGTAAGTTGTTCCTCTGAGATAGATAAATTACGATTTTTTGTGGAGGGGTCAAAATAGGCCCCATATTCAAAGGTAGACATAATAGATTAAATTGATATAACAAATAATGGATATAGCCAGAAATGAATCAAAAAATCATAAATATATATATATACACACATATACATACATATATATATGTATGTATATATATGTTATTGTAACTACACGATGTATACACTGGTGAATAGAGTGGTCACTAGTTTAAACAATGATAAAAGAAATACAATAGTACAATATAGAAAATAAGAAATTAAATAATTAAATTAATAATTAAATTTATACCGCCACAGAATAAAGAACTAATTAAACAGCAGCAGAAAGCAAAGGGAAAAATAAAAATATGAGAAAAAGATGTGATACCCGCGCTGTATTAGTTCTATTAAGTGACGTATAAATATAAATGTATGTATAAATACATAAATAAATCCCGTATAATATAACGGAAATAAATACAAATATATATGCGTAATAGCACAAGTCCACAGATTTATTTAGATGTTCAGAAAGGCTGCTGAAAAAGGATTTGTGGAGACTCCCAGCTTGTCTCCACAGCTAGAAAGAAAATCAGGTAAAAAGAGTTTATATTCTGCGCCTTTCTTCTGCGGAGTATACAGTTGTGGGGCAAAAAACAGCCCCTATAACTAAGCACTTACTTCAGGCCACCTCAATCCGTATGAGGTAAGTGATCACCAGAGTATAGATGTTGTTCCAGGACCAATGTAGGTTGTCATCCGTAAGCTGATTAACTGATGTAGAAGTAACAATATATCCAATGTGCTATGAAGAACCGGGTTGAGTGCAGAATCTTCGCCACCCAGTCAGATGTCTCCAATGATATGTGAAAAGGAAACAGACAAAAGTGCCCAACAATAGTGAAGTATGCCTTTATTAATTAAAACATATACACATATATAAGCCTCAGATGTCAGCCCACTCACACTAAGCGACCTCAATCAATATGAGGTAAGTTAAAAACCAATAATAGGAGAACATCAAGTGGCGAATCAAATAATGCACCAGCCCAGCGAATAAATAAAAATCACTCAGTTGGTACCGTACTGCGTCCCTGACGCGTTTCGAAGTTGCCTTCTTCCTCAGAGGGATAGAAGTACGGAGATACTTACACATTTAGATCAAGAGTGATTTAAAAACCCGCGGCGTGTGACCACGGACGAAATTTCCGTCCACTGATTGGTTACACTAGCTCGCGGTTCATTGGATTAAACATCCTGATGCGTGATTGGTCTAAACAGGGTCATGTGACCATGTCATGAGACCCGATCGTCTGTACTATTCATACATTTAAGGTGGACCAATACCGCATCATACAAAACATAGCACAATTGGATAATAATAAATATATAGAAAATAAAAAGACCATAAATGAATAATGTGACCACTCTGTACCATATAGAAAAATATATAAAAAAAATAATTATATATATAGTAGTAATAGTACCTAAAATATCACCATTATTATTGATGATATAGACAATATAAAAATTAATACATTGTAAAAACAACAACAATAATAATAAAAAATGATGAAAATAACCAGTGTAATACATAATAATAAAAAGTAGATCTATAGATACATAAGCTAAAAGCTGTAAAAACATATACATCTCTGCACTTAAAATGTATATATACATATATATAAACACATAATTGTATGCACCTACACATATATATACATACACACACATACATCCATCAATCCAAATATATACAAACCAATATTAATCAACAGTATTGTACACATTTAAAAACTAGTAATTAGTAATAAATAATGGATCTAAAATATTACTAACATAACTACATAGGGAACAGGATATTTTAAAAAATATATATAAAACTATATCAATTGATGTTAATAAAAAATATATTAAAAAATTAATTAAAAAATTGTAAGACAGATATTTTATATTTTATATTAAAAACGCAGCCAGATCAATATCTTTATTGAGACCTTTTGGTATTTTGGTATCCAGGGTATGTATCCAGAAGGTTTCTCGTTTCCTTAAAGTTAACTCTCTATCTTCATTAGGAACAAATTTAATAAATTCAATAATAGAACCTTTAAGGCATGATGGATCTTGATTATGAAAGGACAGGTAATGTGCAGACAGATTGTGTGACTTTTCCCCATTCTTTATATTCGTAATGTGCTCCAGTAAGCGTTTCTTATAGGGGCGTGTCGTGCGACCCACATATTGTAGGCCACACCCACATTGGAGTAGGTACACGACAAAGTCAGTTCTGCAATTTACAAGTGCATTAATCTCTACTTCTTTGTTATTTGAGCTGGAGATCACCTTTTTAGTCACTTTATTACAAGAATAATGGTGGCTGCATGATACACAATTTGCTCTGTTGCATTTAAAGAAACCAGTTGATCTTCTTTCTAACCAATTAGTCTTGGATACAGGTTTCTTTAATTTGCTCGGGGCTAAAATTGATTTTAAGTTTTTATTTTTTCTAAAAATCATACTAGGCCCCATACTAGTTATGTCATCAAGTAATTTATCTTTTTTTAGTATGTGCCAATGTTTTTTGAAGATTTTCTTGATGTCTGCAGCTCCCTCATTATATGTGGTAATCATATTTACTCCAGTCTTTTTTCTCTTAGTCGTAGTGTTCTCAATTTTATTAATCTGTAATCCTTCCTCATAAGTTTGTGTATGGGTATCCCCAAATAGTAAAACATTTCTATCCAGATCCATAGCCTTATTATACGCAATGTCAACTACTTTTTCAGAATATCCTTTGGCACGAAACTTTTCTTTCAATATCATTGATTCCCTTATAAAGTCCTCTATTTTACTACAGTTTCTCCTCAGACGTTGAAACTGGCCATAAGGGATATTATTAATCCAACTTGGATTATGACAGCTCTTTGCGTTTAAATATCCATTGCTGTCTGTCGGTTTTTTGTATAACTTACTCAGGATTCTTCCATCCTGATGATAGAGGACAAGATCTAGGAATTCAATCTCGCTACTGTTTATTTTATCTGTAAATTTGAGATTGTATTCATTGTTATTAATATACATCATGAAATTTTTTAGAGAATCATCGTCACCTCTCCAAATAAGTAAAATATCGTCAATAAATCTCATCCAAGTGACAATACATTCCGAATAAGGGTTGTTTACCCATATTTGTTGTTCCTCCCATAATCCCATATAAAGGTTCGCGAAACTGGGGGCAAATTTGGTGCCCATTGCCGTTCCGCTTACCTGTAAGAAAAATTCCTCATTGAAACAAAAGTAATTTCTTTCTAATATAAATTTAATTGATTCCAAAATGAAAGCCTTACGATTGTTGTCAAGTGTAGTTAATGAGTCCAGCCAAAACTCAATTGCCTTTATACCTAGGATATGGGGTATATTGGTATACAAGGCACTAACATCAAGAGAGACCCATTTATAATGTGGTTCCCATTTTATATTAGTAACTTTTTGCAGGGTATGAGGTGTATCCCTTAAATAAGATTTCATGAGAGGAACCAAGGGCTGTAAATAAGTATCCACATATTCTGAAAGTTTCGTTGTTAATGAACCAATTCCGGACACAATAGGTCTACCCGGTGGACAAGTAGCGTGTTTGTGTATTTTCGGCAGATGATAGAATGTTGCCAATCTTGGATATTTCTGATCTATAAATTTCCATTCATTATCATTTAATATTTTGTGGTATTTGGCTTTATCAAGCAGTGCTCTGTATTCCCTAAGGAATACATCAGTAGGATCTGAATCTATTTTTTTATATATTGTAATATCATTCAAAAGCTTGTATGCCTCCAACATATATTCAGTTCTATTTTGGACCACAATACTGAAGAAAGAGAGGGTGTAGAGCAGGTAGAAAGGTACAATCCAAAAAGAACAAAATCAATAACACATTGACGACAAATGATGTTGGTTTTGTAAAAATCTTTAATCTCTCAAATAGGGTGTTTTCAGATAGGGAATTGGATATTCTGAAAAAAGGTTTATCCTTCGTACCTACCAAGGGCCCAAATTCTTTTGGTCTTTTCATAGATCTACATAAGTATATCAGAAAGTTAACTCTTAAGAGACACTTTGAAAAATCTAAGAAAGATAAAATTGCTCTTCTGGATCAAGCTGATCCAATTGGATTAGATGATCAAGATATAGAAGCCATATTAGCACTTGAAAGTTTATCTGAGGCTAACATACCTCTGGATACAACAAACTCAAATAGGGTGTCAGAACAAAATATGGATATTTGTTTATCATATGGGGCTCATACCGAGTTTAAACCACCATCCACCTTTTTCCCGATACACTCAAGGGGAAATTTTATCCCAGTCTTTGCAAATTTAGTAGAAGAAGAATTAACTAATTTATGTCAAGACTACAAGATAAAGAATGATAATTTGTCTTTAAAAGACAAACAAACTCTTGAGAGTCTTAAACAAGACAAAGAGATAGTTATAAGGGAGGCGGACAAGGGAGGCAGTATTGTGGTCCAAAATAGAACTGAATATATGTTGGAGGCATACAAGCTTTTGAATGATATTACAATATATAAAAAAATAGATTCAGATCCTACTGATGTATTCCTTAGGGAATACAGAGCACTGCTTGATAAAGCCAAATACCACAAAATATTAAATGATAATGAATGGAAATTTCTAGATCAGAAATATCCAAGATTGGCAACATTCTATCATCTGCCGAAAATACACAAACACGCTACTTGTCCACCGGGTAGACCTATTGTGTCCGGAATTGGTTCATTAACAACGAAACTTTCAGAATATGTGGATACTTATTTACAGCCCTTGGTTCCTCTCATGAAATCTTATTTAAGGGATACACCTCATACCCTGCAAAAAGTTACTAATATAAAATGGGAACCACATTATAAATGGGTCTCTCTTGATGTTAGTGCCTTGTATACCAATATACCCCATATCCTAGGTATAAAGGCAATTGAGTTTTGGCTGGACTCATTAACTACACTTGACAACAATCGTAAGGCTTTCATTTTGGAATCAATTAAATTTATATTAGAAAGAAATTACTTTTGTTTCAATGAGGAATTTTTCTTACAGGTAAGCGGAACGGCAATGGGCACCAAATTTGCCCCCAGTTTCGCAAACCTTTATATGGGATTATGGGAGGAACAACAAATATGGGTAAACAACCCTTATTCGGAATGTATTGTCACTTGGATGAGATTTATTGACGATATTTTACTTATTTGGAGAGGTGACGATGATTCTCTAAAAAATTTCATGATGTATATTAATAACAATGAATACAATCTCAAATTTACAGATAAAATAAACAGTAGCGAGATTGAATTCCTAGATCTTGTCCTCTATCATCAGGATGGAAGAATCCTGAGTAAGTTATACAAAAAACCGACAGACAGCAATGGATATTTAAACGCAAAGAGCTGTCATAATCCAAGTTGGATTAATAATATCCCTTATGGCCAGTTTCAACGTCTGAGGAGAAACTGTAGTAAAATAGAGGACTTTATAAGGGAATCAATGATATTGAAAGAAAAGTTTCGTGCCAAAGGATATTCTGAAAAAGTAGTTGACATTGCGTATAATAAGGCTATGGATCTGGATAGAAATGTTTTACTATTTGGGGATACCCATACACAAACTTATGAGGAAGGATTACAGATTAATAAAATTGAGAACACTACGACTAAGAGAAAAAAGACTGGAGTAAATATGATTACCACATATAATGAGGGAGCTGCAGACATCAAGAAAATCTTCAAAAAACATTGGCACATACTAAAAAAAGATAAATTACTTGATGACATAACTAGTATGGGGCCTAGTATGATTTTTAGAAAAAATAAAAACTTAAAATCAATTTTAGCCCCGAGCAAATTAAAGAAACCTGTATCCAAGACTAATTGGTTAGAAAGAAGATCAACTGGTTTCTTTAAATGCAACAGAGCAAATTGTGTATCATGCAGCCACCATTATTCTTGTAATAAAGTGACTAAAAAGGTGATCTCCAGCTCAAATAACAAAGAAGTAGAGATTAATGCACTTGTAAATTGCAGAACTGACTTTGTCGTGTACCTACTCCAATGTGGGTGTGGCCTACAATATGTGGGTCGCACGACACGCCCCTATAAGAAACGCTTACTGGAGCACATTACGAATATAAAGAATGGGGAAAAGTCACACAATCTGTCTGCACATTACCTGTCCTTTCATAATCAAGATCCATCATGCCTTAAAGGTTCTATTATTGAATTTATTAAATTTGTTCCTAATGAAGATAGAGAGTTAACTTTAAGGAAACGAGAAACCTTCTGGATACATACCCTGGATACCAAAATACCAAAAGGTCTCAATAAAGATATTGATCTGGCTGCGTTTTTAATATAAAATATAAAATATCTGTCTTACAATTTTTTAATTAATTTTTTAATATATTTTTTATTAACATCAATTGATATAGTTTTATATATATTTTTTAAAATATCCTGTTCCCTATGTAGTTATGTTAGTAATATTTTAGATCCATTATTTATTACTAATTACTAGTTTTTAAATGTGTACAATACTGTTGATTAATATTGGTTTGTATATATTTGGATTGATGGATGTATGTGTGTGTATGTATATATATGTGTAGGTGCATACAATTATGTGTTTATATATATGTATATATACATTTTAAGTGCAGAGATGTATATGTTTTTACAGCTTTTAGCTTATGTATCTATAGATCTACTTTTTATTATTATGTATTACACTGGTTATTTTCATCATTTTTTATTATTATTGTTGTTGTTTTTACAATGTATTAATTTTTATATTGTCTATATCATCAATAATAATGGTGATATTTTAGGTACTATTACTACTATATATATAATTATTTTTTTTATATATTTTTCTATATGGTACAGAGTGGTCACATTATTCATTTATGGTCTTTTTATTTTCTATATATTTATTATTATCCAATTGTGCTATGTTTTGTATGATGCGGTATTGGTCCACCTTAAATGTATGAATAGTACAGACGATCGGGTCTCATGACATGGTCACATGACCCTGTTTAGACCAATCACGCATCAGGATGTTTAATCCAATGAACCGCGAGCTAGTGTAACCAATCAGTGGACGGAAATTTCGTCCGTGGTCACACGCCGCGGGTTTTTAAATCACTCTTGATCTAAATGTGTAAGTATCTCCGTACTTCTATCCCTCTGAGGAAGAAGGCAACTTCGAAACGCGTCAGGGACGCAGTACGGTACCAACTGAGTGATTTTTATTTATTCGCTGGGCTGGTGCATTATTTGATTCGCCACTTGATGTTCTCCTATTATTGGTTTTTAACTTACCTCATATTGATTGAGGTCGCTTAGTGTGAGTGGGCTGACATCTGAGGCTTATATATGTGTATATGTTTTAATTAATAAAGGCATACTTCACTATTGTTGGGCACTTTTGTCTGTTTCCTTTTCACATATCATTGGAGACATCTGACTGGGTGGCGAAGATTCTGCACTCAACCCGGTTCTTCATAGCACATTGGATATATTGTTACTTCTACATCAGTTAATCAGCTTACGGATGACAACCTACATTGGTCCTGGAACAACATCTATACTCTGGTGATCACTTACCTCATACGGATTGAGGTGGCCTGAAGTAAGTGCTTAGTTATAGGGGCTGTTTTTTGCCCCACAACTGTATACTCCGCAGAAGAAAGGCGCAGAATATAAACTCTTTTTACCTGATATATATATATATGCAAAGAAAAAATTGACACTAGTACACTGTTCACAATTCTACAAATAAAGTAAACTTGTTTGTTAAAGGGATACTAAACCCACATCTTTTCTTTATAGAGCATACAATTTTAAGCAACTTTCTAATTTACTCCTATTATTAATTTTTCTTCGTTCTCTTGCTATCTTTATTTAAAAAGACTATAAAGCTTAGGAGCCAGCCTATTTTTGGTTTAGCAACTGGGTTACACTTGCTTATTGATGGTTAAATGTAGCCACCAATAAGCAATAGCTATCCATGGTGCTGAACCTAAAATGGGCCGGATCCTAAGCTTTACATTCCTGCTTTTTAAAAAAGATAGCAAGAGAACAAATAGGTTTGTATTGTATTTGTAGAATTGTGCACAGTGTACTATTGTCACATTTCTCTTTGATTTTTATTACATGTACCTGATTGTCAAGGTATATGTGAAGACTAATATATATATATATATATATATATATATATATATATATATATATATATATATATATATATATATATATATATATATATATATATACAGGGAGTGCAGAATTATTAGGCAAATGAGTATTTTGACCACATCATCCTCTTTATGCATGTTGTCTTACTCCAAGCTGTATAGGCTCGAAAGCCTACTACCAATTAAGCATATTAGGTGATGTGCATCTCTGTAATGAGAAGGGGTGTGGTCTAATGACATCAACACCCTATATCAGGTGTGCATAATTATTAGGCAACTTCCTTTCCTTTGGCAAAATGGGTCAAAAGAAGGACTTGACAGGCTCAGAAAAGTAAAAAATAGTGAGATATCTTGCAGAGGGATGCAGCACTCTTAAAATTGCAAAGCTTCTGAAGCGTGATCATCGAACAATCAAGCGTTTCATTCAAAATAGTCAACAGGGTCGCAAGAAGCGTGTGGAAAAACCAAGGCGCAAAATAACTGCCCATGAACTGAGAAAAGTCAAGCGTGCAGCTGCCAAGATGCCACTTGCCACCAGTTTGGCCATATTTCAGAGCTGCAACATCACTGGAGTGCCCAAAAGCACAAGGTGTGCAATACTCAGAGACATGGCCAAGGTAAGAAAGGCTGAAAGACGACCATCACTGAACAAGACACACAAGCTGAAACGTCAAGACTGGGCCAAGAAATATCTCAAGACTGATTTTTCTAAGGTTTTATTTACTGATGAAATGAGAGTGAGTCTTGATGGGCCAGATGGATGGGCCCGTGGCTGGATTGGTAAAGGGCAGAGAGCTCCAGTCCGACTCAGACGCCAGCAAGGTGGAGGTGGAGTACTGGTTTGGGCTGGTATCATCAAAGATGAGCTTGTGGGGCCTTTTCGGGTTGAGGATGGAGTCAAGCTCAACTCCCAGTCCTACTGCCAGTTTCTGGAAGACACCTTCTTCAAGCAGTGGTACAGGAAGAAGTCTGCATCCTTCAAGAAAAACATGATTTTAATGCAGGACAATGCTCCATCACACGCGTCCAAGTACTCCACAGCGTGGCTGGCAAGAAAGGGTATAAAAGAAGAAAATCTAATGACATGGCCTCCTTGTTCACCTGATCTGAACCACATTGAGAACCTGTGGTCCATCATCAAATGTGAGATTTACAAGGAGGGAAAACAGCACACCTCTCTGAACAGTGTCTGGGAGGCTGTGGTTGCTGCTGCACGCAATGTTGATGGTGAACAGATCAAAACACTGACAGAATCCATGGATGGCAGGCTTTTGAGTGTCCTTGCAAAGAAAGGTGGCTATATTGGTCACTGATTTGTTTTTGTTTTGTTTTTGAATGTCAGAAATGTATATTTGTGAATGTTGAGATGTTATATTGGTTTCACTGGTAAAAATAAATAATTGAAATGGGTATATATTTGTTTTTTGTTAAGTTGCCTAATAATTATGCACAGTAATAGTCACCTGCACACACAGATATCCCCCTAAAATAGCTATAACTAAAAACAAACTAAAAACTACTTCCAAAACTATTCAGCTTTGATATTAATGAGTTTTTTGGGTTCATTGAGAACATGGTTGTTGTTCAATAATAAAATTAATCCTCAAAAATACAACTTGCCTAATAATTCTGCACTCCCTGTATATATATTTGGTCTATCAGCACCAAATGATTCATTCATTCATTCATTCATTCATAAGACATTAAAATTGACTTGAAACCCATATTCAATCCTCCCCCACTGCTGTGATTACACAGGATGGGTCACAAAGTCACTTAAAAAGGAATGTTGTAAAAGTGATTTTGAGAAAGAGCAGAGTTTTATAGCTTAAATTAGAATAGGACCATTAAACCATTTCAAAGGCAAAAACTTCAATAAGAGATGGTCAATCTATATAGCTATATATTCCAGGTTTTAGATCAGACATAAGATACGCTTCTCCTAATTAAGATAGCATTTAAATTGCTTCAAAAGGAATGGCCATGTCTATTTTGTATATTATAAATCTTGGATCAAACGTGATGATTCCCCTTCCTGATGAACAGGACATAGGAGAACCAGATTATAAGATAGATAACCCCATGCAGGGATATATATGACCACAATGTCAGAGAAATAGCTGGATTTCTTTTGCAACTCAATTATCTTTTCAAACAAAGATAAACATAGTACCTAAGTTACAGGAACCCTTTGGTTGGTAGAGTCAATGTTCTGTACTTTGGGGGAGGATAGCTCAAGAGTCTTTTGAAATCCTTCACCAAATCTTTCTAATCTGAAGAGAAACACATGCTAACAGACAAATGTGATAACAATGCAATGGCTCACTAAATCGTTTGAAGCCAAATGAGATGCAAAGACTCATAACTGCTGACACTTGAATATACGTAATTCAGACATACGTCTGGGGGGGGATAACACACAGCAAAAGTACATGGCTTGCATTATAATTTAAAATTTCACTGTTTAAAATAACTGTACTTAGATTTCAGTAAAACATATTTCAGACAAAAAGCATAAAATGTCTTAGCCTCTGTGTTTTTTTTAAGCATATGAATATGGAGATTTGTGGACCTAAAAAGCAATGATTAATAACATTATTATTTTTATTTCAGATCTGCATAGACAAGATTCATGCATTTAGGATTTATTAGAAATATGAAATATATTATATTCATGTTGGGATGCAGTGCAGTACTGAATATGAAATATGCTGTGTTTGTATATAAATGTGGAGAAATGACCTGGTGACATTTTAAATGGATTTTGAAATAGTTAGCAGTATAAATTACTTTGATGTAATATGATATTAAAAAGAATACTGATGTTTTATATTAAAATAATCAGAAAAATTATATGATACTACCCCATCTATAATTAATATTGTAAATGATTAATGAAATGTTAAAGTATTGTTTAAATGATCATTATATGGGAAGATATTGGGATTGGCAGTGTGGGATAAATGTTAGAAATGATTAAATGTATTGCTGTTTGTTTGTCATGCTGCCCCCCGATGGCCAAAATCCGGTGTTGCGATGCAAGAATTACAGCCAAAAGACAATTGGTTGTTAACAAAGATGCATCTCCCTAGCAACATACATTGCCAAAATTATCCAATCACAAAGCAGATCCCCAGGGCCACCCATTTGTTTCATTAATGATTAAAACATATATAAGTCAATGAAAAATAGGAAAAGGACATGCTGCTGAGCTAACTTGTAACTGGACATTGGCTGCGTTTGAAATACAGTTTACTATAGCAAAGCTGGGCTAACTTTTCTCATTAATTGCAAAATATACTTATTTTGTCTTCTGAGATGAAACAAGAAGTTTTTGGAAACTGACTTATCGATTTGGTGTTCATTTTGGTAAAGTATTTAAAGGTTGATAAAATATAGGTAAACATTTAAGATAAGCATTCCTTGTTGCTGTAGTAAATAAATTTAAAGAGCATATGTGTATTTTAAAACTAGTATTTCATAGTCTGTGTATTTTAAACTAATCATTAGTGCTAAGCAATTTATCCTGGAAAATTTACATATATATATATTCTAGAATTGTCTTAACTGTAGATAACTAAGAATTTAATTCAGTTTGGATAAATTGGCATAGAGTTTGGTTATTGGCACAAATAATAGATACTATTTCTGATGTTTTAAATTGGAATTATATAGGATAAATTGTGGCTAAATAGCTAATTGTATTGCTTGAATGTTAGCAGCTAAATATCTTGGAATCTCATTGTGTTAATTAAATGAAGTTCTATTGTGAATAAGGCTAGTTAAAAAGTTACAATTTGGTTTGCCTTGTAAAGAGTATTGCAACAGTTTAAACACTATATAATTTGACTCATATTCTGGTTCTTACAAATATATTTCAGTGTGTCTATAAATATCAACTAATAAAAAGAATTCAGGAATTTATATGAATTTTATGGTTTCTAGTATATGCATATTGATTAAGGGTTTATTTTAAAGAAAAATTATTAAATATATTGTGTTATAACCCGGCCATATACTGACATGATGTACCAGGAATTCTGGGTCATTTAATGTATAACATATGTTGCTTTAAAACTCACCAGATATGAGAAATACATTACACACATCATAAAAATAAGAAATAATAATTAAGAACCATAAAGGCAATCTAGCCATTTACCTCACCAAAACCCACCTGCATAACCCATGGCCTAATACTGGAAATTACCAATGTCTTTTAATGTGTATGTATATGGGTGTATGTGTGTGTGTGTGTGTATGTATGTATGTATGTATATATATATATATATAGATATAAATTCTCTTTGACAGGAAGGAGACCAGATTTTACCAATGTAGCATTATGATTAACAGCTTTAATAAAACATGTCTACTGCTAATTAAATTAATTTTAAAAAAATGTATTTCACTGTATTGAATAAACTCACCAGAATATAGCAAGAAACATTATTTGAAAAGTATATATAAAGACCCACATATATATTTTAAAGCGTATAAAATAATCAAATATTAGAACACTTTAAAGGCATCATATATAAAAATTTACTATACTTAAATTCCCTGTCCTGCAACTCTCAACTCTAAATATCAACAGGGGGCAAGGCTTGACCAATGAGAGCTGTCGCTCACATCCTAAATGTTTTCAGTGGATGATTAGCAAAAGAGGTTGAGGAATGCCAGAGAGAATATAGCTGTCACAGAGTTGAGAGACAAGAATCTTTGTCTCATCTTTGGAGTCTGATTGTCTGGCTAAATCCTGCAAAATGTGGCTGAAAACCCCTGTTCTGATAGTGAAAATTTTGATGCTAAAAACAAATCTCAGATTCCAGCTACCTGCCTACCTGGCTAACTAAAGTAACCTTTTGCTTGCGGGATATACTCACAAAGGCCCAAAAGACTCAGAGACCTGTTTTCTTACTGAATATAAACTTGGTACCCAATAATGTATAATAGCAATTTAATATTGTAATGGTCACTATAGTTAAAACTTCTATATTATTATTGTGATTAAAAGTGTGTTCGTTAAGCCCTTAAGGACCAGCATCGTACCCTGTATAACACTGCTGTCCTGGTCCTCTCTCTCTGCCGCGATCTTGCTAAAAGTAGCGAGATTGCACTATTTCTGCACACCCCACGAGTGGGGCAGTGCAGAAATAGAGGGGTAGAGGTACCAATGCAGCAGTGGTTCTGATCGTTGGTGGGTGGGAGGGTAAGGAGGGAGGCGGGTGGGCGGCCCATCCCTGGAGGGTGGTGGGAGGAGGGCGGTACTGCTAAGGCTACAGAAAAAAAACAGAGCGGCAGGGAGTGGGGGAATCTGGTTATCACACTGAGGGATGGGATAAAAGGGTGCGAAAATTATCTGGGGGGGGGAGGGTATTGGGGGCAGCTACACTACAGAAAAAAATGGGTATTTTTAATAAAAAAAAAAAAAAAAGGGGCAGCAAACTGGGTACTGGCAGACAGCTGCCAGTACCTAAGATGGCAGCAAATAGGTAGAGGGGGGAGGGTTAGAGAACTGTTTGGGGGGGATCAGGGAGGTTGGGGGGTAAGGGGGGATCCTACACTGCAGAAAATATAAAGAAATATTTAAAAAAGCCTTTTATTTTAGTACTGGCAGAATTTCTGCCATTACTTAAGATGGGGGTGACCATTGTGGGGTGGGGGAGGGAAGAGAGCAGTTTGAGAGGGATTAGGGAGGGAACAAGGGGTGGGATGTGTCAGGTGGGAGTGTAATCTATACACTAAAACTAAAATTAACCGTACAAGCTACCTTCACTTCTGGGCATAATACAAATGTGGTGTGCAGCAGCATTTAGCGGCCTTCTAATTACCAAAAAGCAATGACAAAGCCATATATGTCTGCTATTTCTGAACAAAGGGGATCCCAGAGAAGCATTTACAACCATTTGTGCCATTATTGCACAAGCTGTTTGTAAATAATTTCAGTGAGAAACCTAAAATTGTGAAAAGTTAATTAACGTTTTTTTTTAATTATTTGATCGCATTTGGCGGTGAAATGGTGGCATTAAATATACCAAAATGGGTCTAGATCAATACTTTGGGTTGTCTACTAAAAAAAAATATGTATAGTTTTGATAGGTAAATATAAAAAAGGCTCTATTTCTGTTTAAATCAAATGTAGTGATGGCAAAAATGCTTAAAATGCTCTGGTCTTTTGGGGATTTTTTTGTCTGAAATGCCCGGTCCTTAAGGGGTTAGGTTAATTTAAAACTACTGAATAAGGAATGTGTATTTATTATAAAAGGGTTATTTAGTAATTACTGTGGAATTATTTTTAATATACATTAAGGCATCTTTAAGGATCATATTTGAATGTAATTCTCTTTCTATTAATTGTTTAATGTGTTGGGTTGTTAACTTTGTATAAAGCTGTCTGATTGTTGAACTGAACTTATATAGGCTATTCAGTCAGACAGACAATTACATTGTACTTCCTGGGAGTACTGTTAACCTGTTGAATCATAGTTTAGATTTTAATTGTAATTTGTGACTCTTTCACTAACCAATTGTTGCTAAATAAGCCTTATTGTGTATTTGGTTAATGCTACTGGCTTATTCTGAATTGTTCTAGTAAATCTGTGATATTCGACATTTCAAAGTTCAATTCATTTTGGGTCAAGATTTTGTTTTCCAATATTATAGTGTCCATATCCAAAGGGTAACAGAAGATTTATTTGAATATTAATTAATTTAAATATTTATATAGCTTGTTCTATATTTAAATATTTTAACAAATCAGTTAATTATTATGATTACTGCATACATATATTTGTTGTGTCTATAATATTTACACCTGTCAGACCTTAGTTATTATTTGAGATTAAATATTATTTAACATATTTACTATAATCATTTATTAATATTCATAAAAATCTCAACACTGAGAAATCCTTAAAGGAATAGTCTAGTCAAAATTAATCTTTAATGATTCAATTTTAAGCAACTTTCTAATTTACTCCTTTGATACATTTTTCTTCTCTCAGTATCTTTATTTGAATGTAAGATTAAGAGCTGGCCTATTTTTGGTTCAGACCTGGGTAGCGCTTGCTGATTGGTGGTTACATTTAGACACAAATCAGACATCGCTGCCCAGGATCTGAACCAAAAATGGGCCTGCTCCTATGCTTACATTCCTGCTTTTTCAAATAAAGATACCTAGAGAACGAAGAAACATTTATAATAAGAGTAAATTAGAAAGTTGCTTAAAATTGCTCTATCTGAATCATGAAAGTTTAATTTTGTCTAGACTATTTCCTTAAAGCGACTTTAAACCAACATTTCATGATTCAGATGTGTCAGGTGTGCCATGCTCTATCTGAATTATAAAAGTTTGCAATGAACAGGATAAAAAAATAATACAAAACTATCCTTTGCAAAGATATCTATCTATCTATATATATTATATTTATATATATATATATATATATATATATATATATATATATATATATATATATATATATCCCACAATGATCCTTTACAGCTCTGTTGATAACAGCTAGAGTGAAGATGATACTGTTGATGGTGCCAAAACGGTTTACAAATAATTTCAGGCAGTTCCAGTAGGAGTCCCACTAAAATGCAGCTCCTGCAAGCAGCATAGGTAATAATAATAATAATGCCAAAATTATACTTCTTAACTGCAGTTTACAATGAGGGTGCAACAAAAGATTTTGGGGAAGGAGTGGTTTGCACTACACTGATCTCAGTCTAGTATTTGTTTAATTTCTCCCAATCCCTAACTGCAATATGTGGGGGTGAATGTATCCATTTTTGTACCCACCCCCCACATTATTATCTGGGGGGAACTCCCCCCCCCCCCCCCCAGTTCCTACTCCCATGTCTGGGATATATAATCTCACAGGAGAGAATGAGGTTAACAGGGGAGCACCTGGCATTAATATAAATTAATATGTTATCAGGGAGGTAGGAAGATACCCAGATAGCAAGGATAAATTGCCACAAACCTATAGCAAATTGTCACTGTAAGTCTTGCTAACTTGCTGCAAGTTTTTATTGGCAAGTCTGTTCACTTGCAGCATAATTGCAGCAAAAGTTCTGGTTTTCAACTTGAAGCAATTTTGCCAGGCAAGACTCTAGCAAGAGGACAGGGAATCTGTAATTTTGTGACAGGTCGACAACAAGAGGTCTGCGAGTCTGTTGCCAATAAATGGTAAATGAACTGCAAGAGCCCTGCAAGTCTACTGCAAATGTCTGACAAGTTGATAGCAAAAGCTCTGCAAGTCTGTTATAAATCTCTGTCGAGTCAACAGCAAGAGTACTGCAAGTCTGTAGCATATCTCTGGCAGGTATTTCACAATTAAGTTCCATGTCAGCCACAAGAGCACTGCAAGTTTACTATTATTTAAGTAAATTATATTTACAAATTAATAATACATTATAGGTTGATGAGGCAGCTGTGTTTGAGGAACGAGGGGTAAAGTGATGAACAGAAGCTGATGTCCGAGGGTTAGTTAGACTTAGAGGGTGAGCACGATGTGAGTGTGTCTTTACCAAGAAGATAAATGAGTGGAATGAGAGATAAAGAAACATGCTTTTTTTGTGGGGGGAAATGGAGGAGAGAGTGTAAGGAGGAGATTTTGTGTGAGGTGGAAGGATGAGGAGATGGTTCCATGGGAGGGAGAGGGTGAATGAAAAGGTGACCAGGGGCGTATGTAAGGGAGAGTAAGCTTTGATGGTGCACATTATACTATATATCATAGCTGATGTCACTAGTTATGTTGGTGATGATGTCATAATTTTGCCTACCACCCAACTCAATAATAAATTTCACTTACCTAACATTCCCTTCATGCAACTCTGCATTAACATCTTTCTCAATCTTGCAGTCCTCACCTCCTGCTTCTCAACCTCCTACCCTTCTAGATTGTAAGTTCCCACGGGAATATGATCCTTAATTCCTCCTGTATGTGTTTGTAAAATGTATAACATCTAGATGAATTGTACCCATGGACAGTGCTGCGGAATATGTTGGCGCTTTATAAATAAAGTATAATAGTAATAATAATAATAATTTTGTGTGATGTCATCAGTTATCATTGATGATGTCATGCAATTCTCCCAAGTAGTGCAGTTTGTTAGAAACTTCCTTGGTTCAATGTAGATCCCTTTTAAATACTGTGTATGCTTTTTTTGAACATTGAAAGCTATAGATTATTCAAATCCCACATTCTTTTATTATATATTTAATGTCTACTGCACTTTTTTTTACCATAAAAAAAGAATGTTTATCGAGACATAACATTTCACATAATATGACATTATTAACCTTTAATTGATTAGTTTGTTCTTTTATTTGTTGTATATAAATTGGAGTTACATCTAGGGTGATAATCTGGAAGTGCACTAATATACTGAACCTCAATTCAAAATATATTAATTATGAATACATCTGATACACCATCATTTAATTTTACATACAGTAAACATGATACAAATGTATTTTCTGTAACATTAAAATATTCTTTAAAATGTGTGTGAACTATTAACCTGTAGCTAAAGAAAGTCTGTTTTTCAGATACCACATTAAAATAAATCTCTAGAAAAATCCCATAAGATATGAGTCAGAAAACTGGGGTCAGAATGTCAAATTCTACCTCACAATATAAAATTAAACCAACAAGAGGACACAATTATAACCACATCAATCTGATGGAAATGAGTTACTCTCAAAATAATCATGTGAATTAAACTTTTTGACCAACTGTATGTAAAACTGAAAGCAAGTTGCGTGCAGAATACTGAACCTGTATCTTTTCTCACACTATAAGTTGTGGCTTCTATATAAATACACAATACAGATAAAAAAGCTTGTAAACTGAATATTTAGTGCACTGCTTGCTTTGCTTTGTAATAAAGCAAATGTTTTAGTAGTAGCAGATAAAGACTATATTTATAACTTGTTTCACAGTTATGATTGATAGATATTTTGTTTTCTTTTATTAATCATGAAAGAGCTTAGCTGGGGATCTGATTGAATTTGAAGAAAAGGACACTGTTGGCTTCTTACCCACAAGGTTTGTAAATGTATTTACCCAAGGATTATTTTATTTTCCTAGCTAAAATGTAATTCCACCAATCGAATAAAATGTGTGAAAATGTTTTAAATTAGTTGTTTTTTCTTCATAGTATCACAATCAATGTAAAAAGTAAATAAAATCATATTGTTGTTTATTTTTTTGCATTTATAGAGATACTATTTAAAGATTGTATTATAGATTGTAGAATTAAAAAAAAAATCATAGCTGTGAAAAAAATGGATACATGTGTGTATATATGTTGCTTAAATGTATTAATTAGCTACAGAAAGCTACAAAAAAAGAACAATAATATATTTATTTGTATGGGAATGGTTAAATAAATGGGCTGATTGGCTGATAGGGACACCTTCCACAGTGTACAGGATCAAGCCTAAAATGAGAATGTGGGATTTAAAATTATTTTTAATTTTTTTAAAGTTAAAGGGACACTGTACCCAAAAATTTTCTTTCGTGATTCAGATTGAGCATGAAATTTTAAGCAACTTTCTAATTTACTCCTATTTACAAATGTTCTTCATTCTCTTGGTATCGTTATTTGAAATGCAAGAATGTAAGTTTAGATGCCGGCCCATTTTTGGTGATCAACCTGGGTTGTCCTTGCTGATTCGTGGATAAATTCATCCACCAATAAAAAAGTGCTGTCCAGAGTACTGAAACCAAAAAAAAGCTTAGATGCCTTCTTTTTCAAATAATGATAGCAAGTGAACGAAGAAAAATTGATAATAGGAGTAAATTAGAAAGTTGCTTAAAATTGCATGCTCTTTCTAAATTAAAAAATAAAAAATTGGGTACAGTGTCCCTTTAACATTATTATTCCTTTTAATAAAATAGTTATATTGCTATTACTCATAAAAAAAAAAAAATTGCAACACAGAAAAGAAAATTGCATTTCAGGTTTAGTTAAAGAAACATTAGTAATTTGAAAATGGTTTATCTTATTTTCTTTTCTGTAACCAATAAGAGAGAGCAATAAATGAGCCCATGCACTTATCAAGCAGTAATCGTGTAGAATGTTGCATTGTCAATGCTCTTAAAGGTACATAAAACAAACAAAACAATATTTCATGATTCAGATAGAGAATGCAATTTAAAAAAAAAGTTTCCAATTTATGTCTGTTATCAAATTTGCATTGTTCTCATGTTATTCTTTGTTGAAGTGATATCTAGATAGGTAGCGTGTTCATGTCTGGAGCACTACATACAGGAAATAGTGCTGCCATCTTGTGCTCTTGTTAATGTATAACATTATTACAAAACTGCTGCCACATAATGCTCCAGACACGTGCCCGCTTCTGTACTTGCCTTGCTGCTTTTCAACAAAGGATAACAAAAAACAAAGAAAAGTTTATGAATAGAAGTACATTGAAAAGTTGTTTAAAATTGTATGTTCTATCTGAAATTTGAAAGAAAGTTTTTTGGGTTTTATGTCCCTTTAACACTGCAAGACACATTCCAGTGCTCAATGTGGGAAAAAAACACAGTTTTGGGAGATAAAAGATATGAAAAGCTGACGAAAATTAGTGAAATTATGTTTTATTCTACACATAATTAAATACTTTTTGGCAATTACGTTTTTTTTAATAAGCGAATATATTTTTGATCTGAAACTTTGGTCAAACACTTAGATGATTTAAAGATTAAATAATGAGTTCTGAATATATTTGTCAGTAGTGTCTGAATCACGGCTATAGATATCCATCAGAACATAACATGTGTCTATAGAAGATCCAACCAAACTACAGACCAGGAGCCACATACTATCCTCCGAAAGGGTTTTGTGTGGCCCCGAGCCTAACTGCACCAAAAACAGACATTATTAATTTGTTGCCAAAAAAGCAACTGTACATTTCTCATTGGATAATTAAATGTGTATATGTAATAAGTGTTATAAATCTGAGTAGTATTTACAGTTAGGTTAAAGGGACACTGTACCCAAATTTTCTCTTTTGTAATTCAGAAAGAGCATGCAATTTTAAGCAACTTTCTAATTTACTCCTATTATCAAATTTTCTTCGTTCTCTTGCTATCATTATTTGAAAAAGAAGGCATCTAAGCTTTTTTTGGTTTCAGTACTCTGGACAGCACTTGAATGAATTTATCCACCAATCAGCAAGGACAACCCAGGTTGTTCACCAAAAATGGGCCAGCATCTAAACTTACATTCTTGCATTTCAAATAAATATACCAAGAGAATGAAGAAAATTTGATAATAGGAGTAACTTAGAAAGTTGCTTAAAATTTCATGCTCAATCTGAATCACGAAAGAAAATTTTTGGGTACAGTGTCCCTTTAATTAATAGCAGTAATTTTCTACCTACTGTGTTGTAACTACACATTTGTTTATAATATAATTTTCTTTTAAGGTATTATCTTTATCGTCCCCTTCCACGGGCCATACAAAAATGTTTGGCACCCATGGTCTAAATAGCGTAACAAAGGACTTCTCAAATTTAAGAGGCTTCACCATTGTTAGTGAATCTAGACGGTAAATCTTTTATTTTATTTGAACTTTTAGTGACTTTTATTGAGGTTTATAGGAGCAATAGATTTTCTGTTCATACATAGTTTCAGCAACTATACTTTACATGAATATGTTTAATGAAATAAGATTCATAGAAAAAAAATGAAACATACTTAAGACAGACACAATTTCCAATATTTAATTGGAAAGATGAAATGTAATTTTATTCAACACAAATGATAATGAATAAAAAACAAACAAACAATTCCATAAATGCTTTTACATAGCACACATTTCTATTACAGTGCTATCACATATAAACAAATTGTTATGTACAAAATTATATCATAATATAGGGGGGGGGGGGGGAATTCTCATGGTTAGTTTTAATTTTATAAAACTTTTAAAATTAACCCAGTTTGTTCTTTTAAGGACAATTTTAATTTAGGTACAGCAGTAGTTCACAGACGAAAATATTTTATTTCACAATTTTGGCTCTACTTTGCATATCTAATTTTTTTTTTCTTCAATCAAATTAATTTTAAAGATATATACATTTCAAGGCCATAGTTTTTTTTTCATTTTTTTTAGTATTTTGTTTCATACATTTACAAAGATAGAGTACCCGTTTTTGTTTCTAACATTTCAGAAAGTGCTTTTGATTTTTCAACTTTAAGAATTTTTCTCCATTGGTCTTCACTAATGCAGCTAAACATTTTTAAAATCTTGAAAAGATCATTCCTAAATTTAACTCCCACAAAAACATAAATAAATGGATTCATACAGCAATGAAGGAAAGCAATGCTCTGAGTCACTTTATATGCAATGTCTAGATTTTTGGAAATCATACAATCTGCAACTGTGGCATTTGAAGCATCCCATGCCTTAACTATAAGCAGACTATTATAAGGTAGCTGAGAAAGTACAAATACGGTTAATAAAGCAAAAATTACTTTAAGTGCTTTATGCTTTTGAAAACTTTTGGCTTGTACAAGAGTTGGAATAATCATTGAATAACAGAATATCATGATCACAAAGGGAATGCAAAAGGCAACTGTGACTTTCAAACCAAGAGCAATGACTTTTAGTGACTTGCGTATCTCAACAGGATAAGACATAGTACAATAGTATTTGGAATATGAGTCTTCCTTTACATTACTATATAATATCTCAGGTAGACTTAGAATTACTGCAAGAGTCCATACAAAAATACATATACATTTACTAAAGAAAATTCTCCTGGTTCTGTGTTTTTGTGCTTTTGTAGCCTGGACTATGGCAATGTATCTATCAACACTAATGCAGGCTAGTAACATCATTCCACTGTACACATTTATTGTATACATACTGTTAACGATTTTACAAAGAGCCGTCTTAAAAATCCAGTCATGTGAAGCAGATATTGCCCAGAAAGGCAGAGTTACTAGAAAAAGGAGGTCAGCGATTGCTAAATTTATAAGGTAGGTGTCTGTGATAGTTTTTAACCTTCTGTAATACACATATATAATAATTACCAGGCCATTTCCAAGTAGGCCAAGAAAAAATACACACCAATAAATTGGAGGCAGAAAAGATGCAGCAAAGTTTCTGACAAAACTTTTCTCACAAAAGGATCCTGGGTCATCCAAAAAGTAGTCCGGTGTAACAAGCATGTAACCGTCTTCATTTTCTGCGTCTGTTAGGATCTGGGTTTCCTAAATTTGAGAGCGTGGTGTTAAACTATATTATATAATCATCTTGAAAAATAAATGTAAAACAAAAATACATTATATCTATACATACTATACAAATGCAAATTGACTTATTTCAGTGTTTCTATTATTATTGAAATAAAAAAAAAAACAAGTTACAGAAAAATTAAAAATTATACCTATGTAAAAGCAATGATACTGAGGTTAGTAAACCCTTTTGTTTATTAATAGGTATATTAGAGGTTCATTTCTGCTTAAACTATATTAATATTTTTTATTATTAATTTTATTATTATTAGCAGTAGTAGTAGAAGTAATAATAATTTTATTTATTCTTATCTTGTTTTTAATTTTTTGATAGTGTTATTTTTCCTTTATATTGGGTGTTCTGTCTGCATTAGTAATAATGATTGGGGAAACCTATTCATCTATTGTTTTTATTTCAGGAATCTTTAGGGTTATTTTTGATGTACTTTTTCTGTGTACAGGTAGCCCTCAGTTTATGCTGGGGTTAGGTTCCAGAAGGAATGGTTGTAAATCGAAACCATTGTAAATTGAAACCCAGTTTATAATGTAAGTTAATGGGAAGTGAGGGAGATAGGTTCCAGGCCCCTCTCAAAATTGTCATAAGTAACAGCTAATACATTATTTTTAAAGCTTTGAAATGAAAACTTTAAATGCTAAACCTAATAAAATAACACAACACAGAATATATAATTAAACTAAGTTAAATGAACAAAAACATTTGCTAAACAGCATTATAAACCTAATAAAATAATCACACAACACAGACTTCACTTGCATTTTTCTGCAAACAGTTCTTTCTATGCATTCCAATCTTGACTGATTTATCGACAGGAAGATCTTGTTCCTTTGAAATCTGCTCGATAGCTCAGGTGTGGTTAAACTGATTAATTTCAGCTTGCTTGGCTTTTCTGCAACACAAGCGGACAGCTCCACCTACTGGCTATTTTAATAAATGCACTGCTTCTCAATGGTTTTCAATAGCAGTCACATGACTGGAAAAAAAGGTTGTTATTCTGAAACGGTGTAAATTGAACCGTTGTAAAACGAGGACCACCTGTATATATATATATATATATATATATATATATATATATATATATATATATATATATATATATATAATTTTTTTTTTTTTTTAAAGATATGTATGATTAAATTGTTTATTGGAATTTAATTTTGAGTTTCATTTCTGTAATGGTTTTTGTGCTTGAGGAGTTATGTTTACAAAGCCCCATTGATTTCATTGTCATCTATAGGAATTTTACATAAGGGGCAGCAAATATCACAATGTACAAACTATAATAATCAATGTAGATGCATGTGTACAGTATGCATTTACAGTTCTATCTATCACTGGATACATAATTACCAAATGAGATTTAAATAGTCATAGAGATATCTTTACACCTTTACTAGGATGATTTAAATATAAATGTATTAGTTTATTTTTAGTAGAGGAACAAATTGTGCTGCCTGGATCAAGACTGATGCCCCCAAACCATCTATTACAGTCTGAACTAAGTATTTAGGTGTAGGCACTAAATAGCAAAGACATCTAAATAGTAATTATGAACAAATATAAAGTCACTCATTAGATATACAGATTTAAAACAACAACAACAATAAAAACAACAAAATGAATAAAATAAATCCAATGATCAAAATGTATTATTCTGCAGTCTCTGTATATTATACACCTAAATAGATAGGAAAAGTTATTTGTCCCCTTTAAAATGTAACATCATATACTGTATACTATTACACCCTGTATCTGAAGAAAAGTATTGTTGTACTATGTTTTTTCTAATGGGATTATAAAATTATTCTATGATATTTTTGGGTGTATAATATACAGAGACTGCTCATATAAGTAGGATTAAGAACATTCTAGGGCTCTAAGGTATATTATGTATATTGGTTGAGATTATAGAGGCTGTATTTATATTTTAAAGTGAGTTTTAGATACAGATTTCAGATGAGAGAGCGTGTGTTTTAAAAACCTCATCGATGTGCATGACAAGGCATTCTCATCATGCACATCTGTCCTGCAGTGAGGATAACTAACACAGGTTCACTATCCAGGAAAGTCCTTCTGATCCAGATCCTGGGGAACCCCTAACTGCATATGGGGAAAAGGAGACTACATTCCCATTTGCTGTTTCTGCACTGCAGACTGTGTGATGTCACAAGGGGCATGACTACTTGCTAAAGCAGGGCTGAGGGAAAAGGCTTTGGAAGCTTGAATCTCAGTCCCTAGGCGACTTACAAGTGACTCTCATTTGAAATGAAGGTGTGCATGCCCCTGTAAGTTGCAGATGATTGCTGTAAAAAATTAAGAATCTGTTTATCCTCTCTGCTTTGGCTAGAGGCGCAAGTGAACCCTCATTTGAAATAGGGGAGTCTGCCCTTTCAAATAAGTGGTCACATGGTCACTATGGGGTTGATCACAGTCTAATTTATAACAATTAGTGGTAAGTTGATGGCTGCATATGAGCTTTTTTTTTATTTAACGTGATCACAAAGAGCCATTTTAATTTTTTTATTGGCAGCACTTTTTTATTATTGTTTCCGTTAACAACAGTCCTCTGTTTAACGTGTGCAAGTCCTGTTTTTCTGATCACAATCCAAAGTTATAATAGTTAATACATTTACGGTCTATTTTTCAGTTATTGAATTTCACAGACAAATTGACATGATAAACCCCACACACTTTTCAACATACCAAGCACCCATGCACACTATACCGATATTATTAAAAAACCCTTATAAAGGAATACACAAGTATCACTATGCTTATGCAGCACAACCGGTTAACTGCACACACGTAATCTATTAGCATCACTACACACTATTAATAGGGATAAATCAACGTACAGGCCTTTCAACCTGTTATGTAATTGTTAAACCCAGAAAATTGCCTTTTTTCTGTTAATCATACTCATTTGATTTGTGGATTATGAAATCAGGAGATTAATGTGGCAGATAAAAAAAAAATCGTATGAAAAACGCAAAATTTGTATTCAAATTACACAAAATTGTTAACAGTTCTGTTACGATTTATTATGCACCATAGCAATACAAATTTGTCCTGCATATTTTTGTGCGAATGGTTAAATTATTTGTTTTGTATGATTTTCATTGTGCACTTTTGTATTGTATGCATCTCCTGTCCCATACACACTAATATCTACATACCTCCCGAACACACTCAAGCCTAGATATCTGAAGAAAATTCTAGGGAACATAGAACTCAAACAGGGCAGAGTGATTCTAGCAGGAGACTTTAATATGGTATGGGATGACAAATTAGATAGGAAAGCTAAACCTGCCAAAACAAAACACCCTATGTGGTGCAAGTGGTAGATTCAGAACTTTAATGACATAATACAGTTACTTTGATATATGGCAGTCGTTTCACCCTTCGGAGAGGGATTACACCCACTTTTCTCACCTGCATGCCACCTATTCGAGACTCGACTACATCTTTTCCCATGCGGATGCTCTTGATTTGGTAAACTCGGCCACCATTTCTATCTGTCACTGGTCGGATCATGACCAACTCCTGATTGACATACACTCCCTTGACACAGCCCAGTCCAGGCCCCCTTGGAGACTCCCCCACCACATTCTCTCAGACATCCCTTTCAGGGAAGAACTGAGAAAGTAAATTGTATTTACCATTAGGACAAATAAGAAACCCCCAGCTTAGGGATGACACAATATGGGGGGGCTTTTAAGGCCACCATAAGAGGCCTCATCATAAAAAAACAAGCGTCCTTGCGGAAACAGGCAAGTCTATCTCTCTCACAGGTGTACTGCAAACTAAGGGAACTAGAACAACAACAGTGTACATCTGATACACTAGGCCTGAGGGACAAAATTAAAGAAATTAGGCTCCACATCAGTCAGATTGAGTTTAAAAGGACCCAAGCTAACCTCTTCAAACTAAAACAAACCATGTACGCCAAAGGTAACAAAGCTGATACCATCCTAGCCAACAGACTTAGTCAGCGGGTGGGCGCCTCTCGAATCCACATTATTAAAAAAGGAGATCAGAGCTTTAGACTCCATTCCCAAAATAGGTCAGCAATTTAGTGAATAGTATTCATCACTGTATAATATACATAAGGAGCCTACTAATCCTGCCTCTCCTGAGGCTATAAGCTCTTTCTTAAACTCTCTACATCTTCCCTCCCTTAACACAGATCAAAAAGAGTCCCTTACTAGCCCCTTCTCACTCCAAGAGATAAAACGTGTCATTAAAAATGTAAAACCTCTTAAAGCCCCCGGACCTGGTGGGTATACAGCAATTTTTTAGAAAACTTACATACAGGAAATATCCCCGTTGCTGTTTAGTTTTTTCAATCTAGCAAACACTGAAGGCGTTTTTCACAAAGAGTTCCTCGAGGCGACCATAATTACCATCCCCAAACCAGATAAAGACCCAGTGCTTTGCACAAATTACAGACCGATCTTATTGATCAACTCGGATGTTAAGATCTACTCTAAATTAATAGCAAACAGAATTACTAACCTGTTACCTGACCTCATAGATTCCGATCAGGTGGGATTTATTCCGGTTAGGGAGGGCCCAGATAACACCAGGAGACTGTTAAATATTCTTACGGAATCTAATAGATTAAATAGGCCCATAGAAGTAATTTTACTCGATGCTGAGAAAGCGTTCGACCGGCTTCGTTGGGAGTACTTATGGAAGCTCCTGGAAACTTTTCAGTTTCCTGTACGAATGATCCAGGCCATTAAGGCACTTTACTCTCACCCTATAGCCTCGATTAGAGGACTGGGATTCAGCTCACCCCCTTCCCCATTTCCAAAGGGACGCGACAGGGGTGCCCCCTTTCTCGTCTGCTATTTGCGCTAGCGATAGAGCCACTGGCAGCTCAAATCAGAAAAGACGGTGCTCTTGAGGGAATAACCATTCATGGAATGGCCAATAAGGTGGCACTTTTTGCCAATGACACGACAGTCTTTTCCTCCAAACCTTTACAAACCATCCCTAGACTTTTGGAAACCTTAGAGAAGTTTGGTAGTCTCTCCCACTTTAAACTTAACCAAAATAAAACAGAGGTATTTCTGAGGGGTTTTCCCGATGAAGTGGCCAAATGTATACAAGATCAATATGTTTGTCATCAGGACCTCCCATTTCACACACTTAGGAGTTGTCACATGAAATCCCTACAAATGTTAAAGCTAATTATCAGCCTCTTCTGTCGGAACTTAGATCCCTAAAACATAAATGGAACTGCAAATCTGTATCATGGCTGGGGAGAGTAGCAGCCCTTAAAATGAGCTTTCTCCCCAAGCTGACTTACTTATTTAGGTGCCTACTTCAGTTTCAAAGTGAATGTACCAGATACATATGGCAAGGCAAGCCCCCTAGGATTGTGCATAAAACCCTCCAATACCCTAGAGTGCATCCCCATCCATAACCCGATAATTTGAGGCAGCGATGCTCACACATTTCACAATGGGTCATCGATTCCAACAGCAAGTGGAGGTCATTAGAACAGGCCTCGTTACCCCACCAAGTGTCCTTGAAAGACCTTATATGGACCCCCCACGCTGTAGAAGGACTCTAGCAATAGACAACATTATCCTCAAAGAATGTCTGACCACATGGGAACAACTTAGGCACTATGAACATATAGCACCCCACCCTTCCCCTATCACATCCATCTCTGTTCTCCTAATGGGTCTACCCGATTCACATGCTGCCACATGGGCATTTTGAGGGTGGCAGACATGTGGTCAACCAGTCAGGCAGACTCATTTACTACACTACACCAGCTTAGAGCCACATTCCCAATCCCACACACACCAGAGTAACAAGTCTGCTATCTAGTTGGAGGTTCCGGCCCTCTTCAACTCGCCAACTCACTCTTTGGGAGACTAGGTGGAAGCAGGGGCTCTGACTGGGGAAACCTATGTCCGTCCATTATAACTTAATGGATGGCGCCACACCAGACGATAAAGCCTCCCATATTCTAAAGTGGGAACAAAAACTTAACATATCCATACCTAGTAAAGACTGGCAGCACATGTTCACACTCACAAAACAAGCCCTTCATTGTGTCACCATATATGAGACATACTTTAAACTCCTCACCCATTGGTAATATGTCCCGACCAAATTAGCCAAACTGTTCCCCTCAACCATACCCCTATGTTGGACTGCAGTCAGATTGGTGATATGACACATATTTGGTGGAGCTGCCCCAAGGTTAAACCACTGTGGGGCGCTTGTTTCTCCCTACTTTCCAGTATTGGAATAGTATTACGTAGAGCCCTGGAGATAGCCCTACTTCATATAGGTACATGTAAGTTGCCTAGGTATCAAGGATATTTATGTATCTACCTTTTCTCTGCAGTAAAACTTTTGATAGCTAGATTCTGGAAAAAGTTGAACCCCCCGCCATGGTCAGATATAGTTAAGCTTATGGCATACATGTACTCAACGGAGAGGAATATTTTCTTTTCCGTTGGAAAAGTAGACTTATTTGAAATAATATGGGCTGAGTGGAAATCCAGGTTTGACACCCACTGGCTTCCGAGCCTAGACACATAGGGATCACCACATCCAGCTCTAAGGGAATCTCCCATGCCCCTATTCTCCTATATACAAGGAGTATTACTACTACTAAGCTCAAAACTTCCAGATTATCTTTGATAGAATGTGGGACAACACTCCTCTGCTTCCCCTGAGCCTCCCACTACCACCCTACCCCCTTCTCATCCCTTCCCTTTTCCCCCCACCCCCAATTGGAACACATCTATATATCTTCTCATATTCTTATTGTTTCTTACCTCTGTTCCTGTGTATTACTTTATTTTGTGGCAGAGGTAATGAGTTAACCCAGATGCGGGTTACATTAGCATTCTTTTTATTGCTCTTTTTTCTTTTATTATGCTTCTAAGTTTATGCGATGTGTTGAGCACCGTAAGGTGCATCACTGTTTATTTACTTTGAAAATCAAATCAAATATATTATAAAAAAAGAAAAAGAAAATTGGACACCCTGTTTTCAGGGTAATATAGTGGCTTTATAGAATTCCACCAGGGAAATAGAAGAATTGGTGAGTATTCTTATATAATCTCGCCAACCCAGAGACTTTTAGATCATCGGCCCATACACATAATACCTCTCACATGTAAAAGAGGATTGCCCATAATCAAATGAGTGGTTTCATAGAAGTAGCAATCACCTGTAAAAGGGGCCATTGTACCCCAAAATAAGCACTACAATGGGGGCAAGTGACACCTCTTTTTAAAGAGGCAAAGCCACTCTCAAAGTAATCACCAGTCAGAGCATTTGCTCTGTTTTAGCCCATCCAATTAGATGCCTGCAACAGACATTCTGAAATCCTGAGCCATGTGCTGCCCAGCAGCTATATTTTTACATATAAGCTGCCAGACGTAGAAACTACATTTTATTCTATACAGTTTGCATATCGCAAGTGTATTACGTATGTACGGTATCTAGTGAAGTTTAGTATAAACTAAAGATTCTGTATCTTGGTTTTGTTTGTATGTCATGTGTCTGTGGTCGTATTGAAATTGGCACACAATTATCAGTTGCCATGTTCACTCTGCAGCTGTTTGCTTTTAGTGTCAGAGATGCAAATCTCTTATGTACGTAATGGAAAACACTTTTTTAGGGCTGACTATCTATTTGTTATCAATATGGTTGAAACGCTGTAGATGAAACAGATGTTAGGTGAAGATGCCACATCTAAGGCACAATGATGCAATCTGAAAAGTAGGTAGTGAAAGTCTCAGTTACTTGGCAGACAAAAAAAAATAGAATGTTAGTGTTTTTGCTTACAATGAATTTATGCAAATTGAAAATAACTGGAATACATTTATTAACCAGGGTATATAACAAAATGTAAATATGCAAATAATGTTTACTTTATGTAACAAAACAAAAACATGTATATCAATTAACCTTTTCCGATGTAAACAAATTGAAATCACATGATTGTGTGATTTCAGTGATGGGATCGGGTCTGGGGGAAGTGCCTATGATGCTAGGCACGCCCTCCAGCCCACGATTCCATTAACCAAGCCTCTATGGCTTCAGGACAATAGGACGTTCCATGCTGTCCTAATGGCGCTAAAGCCCTGCACAGTTAAGACAGCATGGAACGTTCTAATGGCGGGAAGGGGTTAAATTGATTTATTTTCATTATATGACAATAACTGAACATTATTATTTTTAAGTAACATTAAAAGAACAGTAAAGTCAAAATTAAACTATCACGATTACGATAAAGCATGTAATTTTAAACAACTTTCACATTTATGCATATTATAAAATTTGCTTGTACTCTCAGTATCCTTTGTTGAAATGCATACCTATGTATGCTCAGAGCTGCAGTGCATTACTGGGAGTTAGTTGGCGATTAGTGGCTGCATATATATGCCTCTTGTCAGTGGCTCATTAGATGTGTTTAGCTCCTAGTAGTGCATTGCTGCTCCTAGGTTTATGCTTCAACAAAGGGTAACAAGAGAACAAGATAAATAGATAAAATAAAGTTGATTAAAAATGCATGTCCAATCTGAATAATGAAATTTTAATTTTGACTTTTGTTTTTACAGAATTTGCTTTTTTAGAGAATGTGGGCTATAAGGAAATGCTTGTGTGCAACTATTCTCTAGGGACATTGCTACCTGACTGATATGAACAACACCCAGAGCTTTCTTGGTGGTCTGTGACACAAACATAAAACCAGAAAATATTTTTTTTTTTTTTCATCACATGAACATCTGTTCTGCAGAAAATTATCTCTTTTTGAAGGAGCAAAGATAAAAAAATAATTGAATCTTGCTATTGTCAGCATTTATATGTGAACATTTATATCTCACAGCAGTAAAGGGTTTTCCATTTAGTCATTTGATAAACGAATATATAACAATCACAATTTCCCCCAAAAATGTGGTCAACAAAGACACCTGTGTTTTTGTATCTTTTTTTTTAGTAGTTGTCATTGAACAGTTTGCCAAGGTGAAAAATTACTTTTTTGTTGGCCATACATCTACGTTATAATGTAAAAAAAAACCTTCAAGATTCACAACATAACATATAGTTTGAGGAAATGAATGACAGATTTATGTATTTTTTCTCACAGCTTCCTCTTATATTTGTGAGAATGGTATCTGAGAAGCAGGATGGTTAGAAACAGGTGTGCAGTCTGTGTAATAATTCATTGGTTAAATAGGAATAGAAAGACATATCACTTCGATACATGTACCTGAATACACACATAATTGTTATATATTTAAAAAAAACTAAACAAAACCTTTTACTGTAAATATACTGTAATTTAGAAGTCCTGCATGTTTAGTAGCTTCAAGGAATGGCAAATTTCTTTTTTCTTTTTTTTTTTTTTAAATTTAATCAATTAAAGGGACATAAAAATGTTTTTTATGATTCAGAGAGTGTAAAATAAACCTTTCAGATTTAATTCTATTATCAAATTTACTTTGCTCATTTGGTATCCTTTGTTGAAAAGCAAGTAGGGAGGAGCGTGCACGTGACTAGAACAATATATGGCAGAAGTGTTATAACTATGTTATTCATTTGCAAGAACAGTAGGTGGCAGTAGTGGTTCCTGTCATACGAAAAAAGAACAAAGGATGTGGGGAAAGCAATAAGACAATCTGCATAAAGAACCTCTTAGTGAAACAATTGGTAATATATGGTGTTAATTATATTAATGTTAGGTTTTATGCCCCAGGGTGTAAGCAAGAAAAACACAATTATCAGGTTATCAGAGGACCCCCTCTGAGGAAGCGTTCTTGTGAAACGCGCGTTGGGGGTTACTAGGAGAAGACTTGTCTCTCCATTTTTAACTTGCTTACCTGAATCCTATGATTTAACGTATATCCTTATTTGCGCAGTTGATACTCAGCAGTTCAGATATTCTCTGTAATATTACAATTAAAGCAGCTCCCGGATTGAAGGGGCTTAGCTGATATTTATTCTTTGTCTGCTGTAGTATTCTCACAATTTATTTACTCATATACAGGTAGTTATCATTTTGGTGGATCATTCAGGTTCAAGTGTTAATAGTTTACGTTGCTGGTATGAATAGTTTTGTGTATAAAATAATAAAGATTTAGTATGAATGTGTGTTTTCTAGTTGCAATATACTATCATTGTTGATATCCTTTTAAAGCAGGAACTCTTTAACCTAAAAACCCAGGGGAGAGCAATCTTTTTCAGTTGTATGCTCATTTATAATTACCTGATAATTGTGTTTCCTGTCATGTAGCGCTCCAGAATTGTGCAAGTTACCTATCTAGATCAGTGATTTTCAACCACTGTGTCGTGGCACACTAGTGTGCCGTGAGAGATCCTCAGGTGTGCCGCCGTAAATTGGTGCTTATCCTACACTGATTGTGAAACTCTTATACTGGTGCCCCCAAGGCTTTGGGACTTTAACAGTAGGATCACTTGAGCCCCAGTAGTTTCTGCTTTTGAGTTCAATACCATATATATATATATATATATATATATATATATATATATATATATATATATATATATATATATACTGTATTAGACTACAATGTGTGATTTTGTAAAATTTTGAGATGGTGGTGTGTCGCAGGATTTTTTAATATAAAAAAATGTGGCGTGGCAATAAAAAGATGAAAATCACTGATCTAGGTATCTCTTCAGCAAGGAATACCATAAGAAAAAAGTAAATTTGGTAACAGAAGTAAATTGAAAACTTTTTTTTAAGAGTGCATTCTCTGTCTAAATCACAAAAGAAAAATGTCCCTTTAAAGAGACAGTAAACACCTAATTACAAGACATTTCTGCCATCTTGCATAGAGCAACATATCATTCAAGTCTAAAAAGTTTTTAAAACAAATTAACATCTTGTATGCTGTAATGTTTTTCAATAGCCAAACTCAACCTACCACTTGCCTCATTTGGATGATCCAATTTGGGCTTGAATCAAGGCTATTAAAAAAAGTATATAGAATAGTTGTTTTACTACTCATACCTAAATAACATAATTTATACTTACCTGATAAATTCATTTCTTTCATGGTGATGAGAGTCCATGATCCATTACTTCTGGGAATTACTCTTCCCGACCACTAGGAGGAGGTAAAGATTCCCAAACCCCAAGAACTTGATAAAATCCCACCTCACCAGTACCTCAGTCTAACGTATAGCTAAACACAAAGAGCAAGGAAAAGTAATGAGCCAACAAAATAGGAGCAGGGAGAAAAAATGTGCGGACAAAAGGAAAAAAACAGGAATGGGGCACGTGAACTCTCACCACTATGAAAGAATTGAATTTAACAAGTAAACATAACTTATGTTTTCTTTCATACAAGTGATGAGGTTCCACGATCCAAGCTGTGGAGTCCATGAGTAATAACATAAAAGGGTGGGTTCAACATTTCACTGAAAAAAATAAATCCACGACCCTAAAAGAGCCTAAAAAGGCAATAAAAATTAGCCAACAAGCAAAAATATATCAACCTGAGAAAACTGCCTGAATGACACCCTACCAAAGGCTGCCTCAGAAGAAGCAAGAACATTAAAATGCATGTGCACATTTTTATGAGCCGTCCTTAATTTATTTTATAAAGGATCCTAAGAGAACTAAGCAATTTTGATAATATAAGTAAATTGAAAAGTTGTTTAACATTGCATGTTCTATCTGAATCATAGAAGTTTAATTTTGACTTTACTGTCCCTTTAATAATGGAAAAATGCAAGATTCTACATTTTTTCAAAGTAAGAATAGGCAGGCGACCTATTATTTAAATGGGAGAAGACTTCGCCAAACAGAGGAGGAAAGGTATTTGGGAGTAGCAATAGATAATAAGTTAAAGATGGGTGCACAATGCAGGGCAGTGGCTTCTAAGGCTAAGTTGAAACTAGCATGTATTATAAGAGGCATTGATGCAAGAGAGGAAAGCATAATAATGTCACTATATAAATTCCTGGTAAGACCTCACCTTGAGTATGGAGTGCAGTTCTGGGGACCAATCTCAAAACAGTAGTAGTAATGGTCAGAATGCATTAAACATTAATACATTTATCTATAAGATAGCATATAACAATATTAAACTTAATTTAATACTGGTACTACAATTTCAAATGACCCAGCTTCAAAGGCAGATTTAGGGACAGAATTAGAAATCTCCATAACTGCAATAAACTAATGATGAAATTAAATGCAGTTAAATGATAATATCCCCATTAAAAGTGCTCTTGAAGAAACAGAGACACTTACCCCTTATAAAAAAATGTCTTAAAAACAATTTGAAAAATCACTGATATGTATAAGTGAATCTTGTATCCAGACAGCACACTTGTACAGGGAGACCAATGCAAAGAAAATCCAGCAGCACAACAATGGTGAATAATCTTCCAAATTTATTAAGTACCTGGAGGTAAAACAATAAAAAAAAAAAATCTATAAAAGTCTAACAGTGTTACATACTCGTATTTCAACTGCATATTACATTTCATATCAAAATTTCAGAACAATACAAAATTTAATATTTACAAAAAGTAGTAGTGAGGGACAATTCTTCATCTCAACGTTCATATCTAGAAAAGGGATTTTTGTAGAATCTGTAAAATCACAAAAAGATATTAAAATCAATTTCACGGTTCATTCCTTTAGGATACAGACAATCTAGCCTATAAATCCACATAGATTCTCTCTTTTTTAAGATCAGTTCTCTGTCCCCACCTCTTCGTGGGACAGGGACATGGTCTATAATCTAAAATTTCAACTGAGCAATCGAATGGCCAAAGGTCAAAAAATGATTGGAGACAGGGGCATTAAAATCTTTACATCTAATGTTAGACTTATGTTGTATAATTCTATCCCTCACCCTTTGGGTGGTCTCTCCAATATAGATCCACCCACATGGGCATTTAATCAAGTAAATTGCATAATCGGTATTACAAGTGAAAAAGCCATACATTTTGTAAACTTTACCAGTTAAAGGATGTGAAAAATTCCGGCCCTTGGCCATGTTATTACAATTAACACACCCTAGACAGGGATAGCAGCCCAAACCTTTTCCAGAGATATATCCTTGTTTTAATTTCTTACTCCCTACATCTGCTCTTACAAGTTTATCTTTAATACTGGTACCTTTTCTATATGCTGGCATAGGACCATTAACAAAAACCATATTATCTGGATGACAATCTCTTAACAAGAACCAGTATTTATTAACAATTTTTTGTATTTTATAGCTTTGATTGCTTTACTCTGAAACAAAGATAATTCTACCTTCTCTATTGTCCACTTTATTCTTATTTACACTGGTTGATGTATCATTCTTAGCTCTTTTTATTTCATTGTTTATAAGGTCAACCGGATAGCCCCTATCTCTAAATTTCTCTCCCATCTCTTCTAATCTAGTTTCAATAAGTTGTTCATCAGATACAATTCTTTTAACTCTAGTCATCTGACTTCTCAGTAAAGATTTAATTAGAGAGAGTGGGTGCGCACTTGTATAGTGTAGTAGACTGTTCTTGTCTGTAGTCTTCCTATATAAATCTGTTTTAAGACTACCACCTTCCTTATAGACCAAAGTGTCTAAAAAATTGATAGATTGCTCATCCCAAGTAAGGGTAAATTTGATACATCTTGTGGCTCTATTCAGATCCTCCACAAACTCCAATAGAGATCCAATGTCGCCCCACCATATACCAAAGACATTGTCTATATAGCGCCACCAAGTGGCGCCATACAGAAGAAACATCTTATTTTGGTAAACAAACTTCTCCTCAAATGTTGACATAAATAAATTCGCATAGGTAGGGGCGACATTGGATCCCATTGCAGTACCCTTAACTTGCATATAAAAAATGTCCTCAAAAATAAAGTAGTTGCAATATATGATGATACTCAATAGGTTCAACAAAAATTCTTGCTGTTGGTCAGTATATATACCACTTGTTGCCAGAATATTTCTTACAGCGCCCAATCCGCCTTCATGTTCAATAGAGGTATATAGACTGACCACATCAAGACTATACAATATGCATCTATCTGGTGCCATAAGGTTCTGTATTTTATTTAGAAAATCTCCAGTATCTTTTATGTAGGAAGTAAATTGCTCAACAAATCCCCTCAGGATTTTGTCTAAATATATAGATATATTAGAGAAAATGGACTCAGTACTGGCCACTATAGGCCTCCCTGGTGGCTTGTCTAATTTTTTGTGCACTTTTGGTAAAGTGTAAAAAAAACGGGTATTATCCCATTTTCTATAAACAAAAACCTTTTAGTTTCATTATCGATTAACCCATTATTCATAGCATTTTCCAAACAACCAATTATTTCTCTCTGTATTGCCCATGTAGGATTATGATTCAGTAGCTGATATACTTCTGTATCACATAACTGTGATCTTATTTCATCTACATAATATCCCTTATTAAGTACCACCAAGGCACCAACCTTGTCGGCCTGCTTATAGATTGTCTCTTTCTTCCCTTTTAAAGTTACCAAGGCCTCTCTCTCTGCTTTTGCAAGATTATTTCTATTGATTGACTTGGTGTGTATTCCCTTTCTAATATAGACATTATCTCTCAATTTATTAATATCTTTACATACTAAGTCTATGTAGGTATCCACACAATGGTTATAACTGTTAGGCATAAAATTACTTTTGTTCTTCAACCCAAAATTACGAATGTTTAGTTCAGTATAGGTTTTCACATTTGTATGCAATTCATTATTAGAGAAAAAAGATTTTAACTTAATATTCCTAAACAGTCTATTTAGATCTTGCTGTAAGTCAAAAAAATTGCAGTCTTTGCTAGGGCAAAAAGACAGACCCTTACTCAGTACTTTTTCCTCGGCAGCCATTAAGGGTATTCCAGAGATATTCACTATCAGGTCTTGTTTCTTTGTTGTTGCTGCGGTTCCCTCTGCGGCATCCGTCCTTGTCCCTGTGGGCCTTTTGCGATGGTATCTCTTACCCCCGCGTCGCTTCCTGCGTCCGATTCCCCTGGAGAGCTATCCGTCTGTGAATCAGGGGTATTAGCTTCACGTCTTGTGTAGCGGTTGCCACGTCTGGCCCAACCGGAAGTGCGCTGGCGTTCCCTTCCGGTACGTTCCCTCGTCCAGCGATACACAGTTCCGTGTGTATAGTCCTGTTCATCTCGATAGAACTTCTCACGTTTTCTGGTTTGTAGTTCTTTTTTTATTTCAGCTATCTCCTTGTTAATTGTAGCCAACTTGGATTTGATATCAGCAGTAGAGACATCTACTTTCAGTGAATCTTCTATTTGCTTGATCTCCATCTTCTGCTCGTCTATGGCTTTCTGTAAATACTCCACCGTGAGCACTATAATATCTAGTGAGCATTTGTTTAAAATGCATTCATACTTCTTGCAATATTCTTTGTTGTCTAACAAATGACATTTGAATTACATGCCACCACGCTTGCAGAATACCATAGGGTGCGAAGAATCCCCAGGGGCCTGAGAATGAGCTCCAGACCCACCCTATTGGTAGACAACAAAGAATGCCCATATATAGTGGGTGGATCTATATTGGAGAGACCACCCAAAGGGTGAGGGATAGAATTATACAACATAAGTCTAACATTAGATGTAAAGATTTTAATGCCCCTGTCTCCAATCATTTTTTGACCTTTGGCCATTCGATTGCTCAGTTGAAATTTCAGATTATAGACCATGTCCCTGTCCCACGAAGAGGTGGGGACAGAGAACTGATCTTAAAAAAAAGAGAATCTATGTGCATTTATAGGCTAGATTGTCTGTATCCTAAAGGAATGAACCGTGAAATTGATTTTAATATCTTTTTGTGATTTTACAGATTCTACAAAAATCCCTTTTCTAGATATGAACGTTGAGATGAAGAATTGTCCAACACTACTACTTTTTGTAAATATTAAATTTTGTATTGTTCTGAAATGTTGATATGAAATGTAATATGCAGTTGAATTACGAGTATGTAACACTGTTAGACTTTTATAGAATTTTTTTTATTGTTTTACCTCCAGGTACTTAATAAATTTGGAAGATTATTCACCATTGTTGTGCTGCTGGATTTTCTTTGCATTGGTTATATTGGAGTCTTTGAGCAGTGGCTCCTCCAGCTTTGCACACTGAACTTTAACCACTGGTGCTTGGGTCACTTTGACATTGTGGACTTGTACAGGGAGACGTGAGTCAAACTTCATATATAATAGAAAAGGGCACCAAAAAGTACATACCCTATCACACCGACACAAGCAGACCCAAAAAACATACACACCTGGAAAAACTAGCATGCGTCAGAATATGCGTGTGAAATGCAGAAGCCCCAAAAAATGGACGCGCATGGAAAAAATTGATATGACAACACAGGAGAAATATCAAATAACAAAATGTATATAACTGTCCCAATTATGTACATATATAACAATGTATAGTGATAACCTAAATGGCTTATAGAGTGTCACGTATATAAAATATAGTACTTACCTAAAGGCACTCTGCTACTGGAGGAAACCAGTAGGACGCCAAGACCAGTGCTGAAACATAACAGCAGAGGAACTGGAATATAATTATTTTGACAAAGTTCATGACTAAATCCCTCACTGGTGAAATATGTCACTTTCAATACATAACATACATCCCTCCAACCAGCAATTTGTATTCTGAGGGGAAACAGGCCTCATCTTGATCTGAGAACCCCCCCTCTCTGAAGAATCAAATTCACATCTTCATTCTTCCACCACCTTCAGTGGCGGCAAAGACAAGACTAAAATACTGGTGAGGTGATGTTTTTTTTTTTTTTTTAGATTTCCTTGAGTTTGGGAATCTTTGCCTCCTCCTAGTGATAGAAAAGAGTAATTCTCAGGAGTAATGGATCATGGACTCTCACCACCTGTATGAAAGAAATGTTATATTCAAATTTCAAGATTTTTACTGTTCCTTTAAGCACTTCACTGCAAAATGAAATAGTTTGTTAGCAACATTTAATATTTTTTTAGTTCAGTGGCATACTCTTTTAAAAAAGTAGTCCAGGGACATATTCTTTGAACCCCATGAGGATTATTTTTCTTTTAATCTCGGCTTTGACCAGCTAAGGACACACATAAATTAATTTCTGCACTGATCATGTAGTAGATTTTAGCAGGTATAAGTTATAAAGATAGGAATATGCACTGCAATCTCTCGCAGGAATCAGATAAAATACAATTTTCAAAATTAAATTAGTTAAAAAGGGGACAAAATAAATAGTAAAAATAAAGTAAAAATGCTGATTAGTGTACTTTCATTAAACTGAACATTTTATGAGGAAATAACGTGAAATATTATGCCCTTTGAAACTAATTAAAGAACATTAAAGTCAAATTTAAACTTTCATGATTCAACAACTTTCCAATTCACTTCCATTATCATAATTTGCATAATCTTTTTACATACCCACTTTTTGAGGCACTAGTTCCTTCTGAGCATGTGCAAGAATTCACAGTATATATACGTATATGCATTTTGTGATTGGCTGATGGCTGTCACATGATGCATTGGGAAGGAAAATATAACTGAAATTTGTCAGATAAAAAAATCTAATACTCATTTGACATCTAGACTAAGTGCTTTTGAATTGTCTTTCTATTATGCATTTGTTGATTATGCAATTCTGCTGTATCTAATGGTCCTTTAAAATGCAATCCTAATGATTGACCTTACATGCTCTTAAACACAATACCATAGTGGCTAAAAGTCCCTGATTTCCAGGGACAGTCCCTAGATTTTGTTGTATGTCCTTGGATATTTTTCTCTCCCTGGAAATGTCCCTTCCAGGAGATTTGGAGGGCTTCAGCTGAGCTGGGGCATGTGCGACACAAGTTATTGAGGAGGAGCTGCTGGTGAAGCTGTGCGTTTAGTAAGTACTCTGCTTGATTACTTAGAGCAGGTCTAGGCAGGAACTCCTTGCTGCACCTTCTCTGATTAATCAATGCTTAAACTGCCATAAATCAGAAGAAAAAACACTTACAAACAGCTCCTCCACACTAGGTAATGAGCTTTGCTGATTTGTTGTAAAAGAGGGGGGATTACTTGGCTACTACTGTAGATAATTTGTTTGCATCTTTGCATTATTTAGTCTGACAGTAGTGTTCTTATTTAACACTTTGTATCGTCTGCAGCTTACTGATTTTAGCACAAATTTTAAACATACACCACTTGTTACATACAGTGCAAAAATATGAAAATTGCTGTCAGACTAAATAATACAAAAATCCATTTGCTCCCAACAGCTCACCCAGTCCGGTTTTCTGTGTCTCTCCTCCTGTTTATAGAAATTTGACATACTGCAGCCTAGCTCCTCCCCTCCACATCTACCCTCAGAGTGTCAATAGGAGTCCAGGATATCTCAGGAAGCATTGCTGCCGGCTATTAGGACAGTGGATATAAGGTAAATTTGTGTCACTTCAGCTCTGGGTGTCTTTAAGCACTCAACTGAGCTTTTCAACAGTGTAATATATAGGGAAGTGATACTATATAAGAGCTGGACAGTAAAAAATAATTGATTAGGAGATGGTTTATGTTTCATTATAGCTTTACTGCAATAGTGAAGAATGCTTCTATTTTTATGGTCTTTTGGAAGAATTAATGACTATTAATAGTAAAAGTTTTATAAATATATATGCACATGCTGCAATTGGTAGTGTTTAAATTACATTATGGCTAGTGATGCAGACTGTTTTCTGTTTACTGGTACAATTTCTAACATAAAGACATTATTTTTATACTTTAAAAAAAAAAAATTTGAGAAAAGTTTTTTTTATTGAGGTATAGGAAAATCAACATGAAAATCACAATGTTTACAATTACAATATCCAAGGTACAAGTAGTCATACATTCTAAGACAAGCTATATGCAGGTGCCTATTATAGACGATCAACACTAGTTATCTGTTAGAGTAAGGAGGAACGGAAAGTCCAGAAATAAACAATCAGTGTGTAACAGGCAGCCAGCGTCAGAGAGGTGTAAAGTATACTATACTGCAAGGTGGAGTCAGAAGGTGTAACCAATGTGAATCAATCAAGTTGAACCTTATTTTATTTTTATTTTGTTTTATATAATATAACAGATGTTGGTTACTATTATTAGTTTTGTTTCACACAATGGTGTACCAGCTCGGGGATACCACTCCAGGAAGGGTATCACACTATAAAGGGGAAATGTGGGGCGATAAGAGTAGAAAGGAGAGCTCTCTTGTTCTAGAGTGGTTAGGAATGGTTTGTAAACTGGGTATACTGGAGACAAGAGGAAAACCAATGGCACTACTGTAAAAGAATACTATACCCCTATGATTCCTTGTATAATACGTGAACTGTGTTACTTTATATGGTAATAGGAAGGTTTGGTGCTATGTAGTAAAAGCACAATTTCACAACTGACAAGAGAGGCTAAGACTGCCTACACTTGAAAAAGACTACATAAATAGCACTCAAGGGGTTAAATGTGCGTAACAGTGTCCAAGAAGAGATACTATATAGAATGTCAGACAAGTGATGTGCAGTCTTGACTTATGAATGACAACTAATGGAGGTTAAAATATAACTTTTATTGGAAGCGCAATTTAAAATAGGAAAAACACACATTAAAAACACTCTTAGGAGCCTATTATAAATGAAATAATAATATTAATTAAATAGGAGCTGGATATAACTGTTGGGACAAAACTTGAACCACTTTATTGTAGATATATAGTTATATCCATCATTGACATAAAATACCTTTATATTGTAGCAGAGCTAAAAGAGTTAGTTACCACAGTAACGTGCACACAGTGATTTAACGAAACAGTGTCGTCATCTTACTAACTCAGAGGTGTAATAGTCAAAATTATATCTGTGCCCTTATCACAGTTAGGATATAATCGTGTGCTGTCTGAGACTCAAGTGTCTGTATGTATATTGGACAAAGAAAGTGAGAACATCTGAACAGTGCTCAAGTGAGTCATGAAAATTAATACTTCCACATGTATATACTGGATTGTACCAAACTAGCCCGCATCAAATAGTATACCCTGCTATAAGAATAAACTGGTCTAGACAACGGTATTATGTTATTTTGGCTTTGTGATAGACCAATGGTATAGTAAATAATAGAGTAATAATAAAGTTACTCGTTAATTTTAATATCAGCTGCTCGGTCTATGCTTGAGAATAAGTAAAAACAACTTTAATACCCTACCGGTAAGAGATGACTAGCATTTATAAACTCCACTCACAACGGCTTGCAATTCAAACTCACAGCAACAGATAGGGCTTAGCTAATGTGCTTTTCTATCTGTAAATAGTAGCTCCGATGTTGGTGCATATAATAATACTCATGTGTAACTGTATTAACAGTGTATCAGGCAGATCAACTTATATAACCACGTAATTACCCACAAACTATCATATAGAAAGCAAGTTAATTAAGGCTGTGGATGCCCCCTAAATTATATTATAAAGTGAACACTAATATCTTCCGGTTCATCAGCAAACAAAAAGTGGTTTAATATTGGAAAATACAAAAAGCTCTTTGCACGATCTTATATTCTAATTAGCCCAGCTTCAAGCCACTCCATTAATAGTTAAAGTAAATATATTATTTAAATAAAGACTATAGGCTGCCTAAGGCATACTAAAAATACAGGAGCTCCTAGTACTCCTCACCAGTACCCTAATGTCCCTAACATGTTTCGCCTTTCGGCTTTTTCAAAGAGAGTAGTATAACTTTTGGTGTTCAAATAGAGTAATAGTAACTTGGGTATGTCAGTTTTCTAATTTAGGGAAATTAGCGGTCAAGAGCCGCTTTAGTTACGGGGAGGGTAAATAGGATGAAGAGATTATACAAAAGCAATCTCTAATGGGATTGAATGTTATGTAATGGTACTGAGTGACTGGCACCAGCATTAGGTCGCGAGAGGGGTCAGTAACTCAGTTCCAACCTTGTGATCGTTTTTTTTTTGTAGAGACTATTTATAATGGGAAGGTGGGCTAGGTGAGGGTGTCAGTAGTGTAGAGTGTCCTACGTATGCTGCAGTACGGGTAGTGGGAACTATAGTGGTGAGTGTGGTGAGTATCGTGAGGCGGTTGGAAGAGTGGCAGGTGGTTAGTAGAGGGGGGGGGCATCCAAGAGTGCCCCCCCCAAATCACAGATGTTGTAGATAAGAGGGCAGGGAAGTCTTACCAATGTGAACCCCTGCATAAGGTAGTGGAGAGGGTTTACCATTAAACAGTTAGGAGGGTTGGATTAGGAAAGTGAGTGGAGAATAGGGAATGCAGGTGTTGCATAGATGATGTCAAGTAAAAATAAAAAAAATAAAATAAAAATGAGTAACATAAACATGAAGATACAGTAGCATGCTTACGGGTATGAATCCACGATCTAAATCAGATCATATGTAGGCCTAACAAGATTAAACAGAAGAGGAACAGCAATTATCTCATACATTTTCAACCAGGCGATAAATGCAGATTTAAATTTTGTGCAGGGCCTGTCCCTTTCTACAATCTCAACGTAAAGGGGGAGTGTTAAGAATGCTATGAGTATGTAAGGCTGTTAATTGCTAAGAGCTATTTGTAGTCCAGGTCTACTGGATAAAAAAATGAAGAGGCAATTTCTAGCCTGTCTAGGGTTACTTATTTGGGACGTGAGACTAAATGGTGTAGGTATGAAGGGTTCAAGAGTATTACCTCCAATCAATAGGGGGTACTAAAGGGGGAGGTCGGGGAGGGGGAATTGGGCCCAAAAGGTGCTGCATTAAGGTAGAACTGACATTACAGGGGAAGTGAGCATGTGTGCAGTAGGGTATATAGACCCCGGTGAGTAGTACAACTGACCAGTTGACACAACAAATATATAGATTAAAGTAAAGGCCAGTCATGTATAACCTCAAAACAATTACCTGTATCTTGATCTTGAATAAAGAGAGATGATTCCTAGAACAGAGCGTTAGTTAAGAGTTCAGTATGAGACCCTTCTCACTACTTGCTTGGGTAGATGGGAGATATAAAACAGTGATACGGAGAAAAGATCACATATACATAACCAAATCTAAGAGGAACTGGATAGTTAATCATCACAACCTGTAAGAACTGAATAACACATGATATACAAGAATAACAATTGAAGCAAACTAGATTATATAAAAAAAGGGGGGGGGGTCGTATATGTGTGCACCTGCGTGGTAACACTGGCTTAAGATCTATATTAATGGCAATACTAAATAACAATATTAATATTGTTATTTAGTATTGCCATTAATATAGATCTTAAGCCAGCGTTACCACGCAGACGCACACATATACGCCCCCCCCCCTCTTTTTTATAGTAACTATTCAGGTATTTTGGGATAACCTGCAATTTATGTGAGTTTGATCTATCTCCAGCGCATAGACCTTTTTTCTTTCCTTTTTAAAAAATTTAGCAAACTAGATAATGCAAGGTCGGTCATGGAAGTGTCTCTCACAGGATCATTAAAGCTCAGAAGAGGATATTTCCGGGCCAATAATAAAGGGTAAGATGAGTACCCGTACGTAGGCCTTCACTGATCCTAGTTAATGACTCATAACGACAGGGAAGAGATAAACTTGAGAAATGAGAACAGCACAAATTGTTCAAGGTATGTCCTTTGAGTGGGTTATGTCTTTTCTTTTCAACTGTTGAGGTGGTTTGAGAGATGGTTGCCACACAGGAGCCCCCGAGTTATCAGGTGACTTATTGTTGAGAACCGGAGTGTGGGACAGTCCAAGAGTCTGGAGAAGCTGCATGCCTTGCTCGAGTGAGGAAAGAGTGTAAGAGTGGTCGCCATGTTGAACAAAGACCTTTACTGGGAATCCCCCATCTGTACTTCACACTATGCTGTCGGAGAGTTTGGGTAAACTGTTGTAATGTCCGTCTCTTAGCTAGTGTGTGGGGCAAAAGGGCCGGGAAGATTTGAATGGATTGGTACGGATCTCTCAAGGCTTTGTTGGTGAAGGAGGCTCTGAGGATTTTCTCCTTACTTGTAAAATCTGACAATGTCGTCTCTGGGTGTTTCCTCTCCAGCGTTTCCGTGCGCTCGCCCAGGGTGAATATGTCTCTTTTAAGCTCACTGACTGACTGTCTGAGGTCTTGCTTAAGGGAGGTATAGTGGGTATCCATTTTGTTGGAGAGAGCATTTATAGAATCAAGTATCGATGAATGAGGGAGAGAAAGTTGGTCCATGCTTGTATTAACTGCTTTGTGAGAGCCTTTGAGAGAGGCAGTGGGGTCTCTCGAGTCATCGTCAGAAGCCTTGATCATAGCGACTTTTACTATTGAAATGGTCTGCTACAGTCCGTTTGGGGTTCTCCTGGTGTTTTTGTTTTTTCTTCATGGCATGGGCCATCTTTTCAGACTGGTCTATCACCTGTGTTAAAATAGATGTATATATGTTCTTTAACTTGACTTCCCCAGTAGAGATGGGACTGGTGGGAGAGAATTTGGAACCTCCTACCTTCGGTGGTTAACACTGCCTGGCCAGGTTAGGTTGGCCAAGTGAGAAAAGGAGGTTAATTTATCAACCAGTAAAGTTTCAGTGGCTTATAGGTGGCTGTAGACTGGGATCATCCATATGAGTAGCCCCCCTCCTGGGGAGGTGCCCCCTATAGACAAAGTCGGTAAAAGGAGTAGGGATATGACCCGCAGGCACACAAGTCCTGCGGGAAAGGAGGAGAGGAGCCTAGGTTTCGGTAGGATATGAAAAGCCACGTGCTTTATGTAGGTTAGAAGATAGATTTTAGTGTTGTCTGTCTTCTCTTTTTTTTATTTTTTCCCCCTCCCTTCTGTCTTATCTCCCTCTCTCCTGTTTCACAACTTCCTCCATGCTGTCCCTTATTAATCCTTCCCCTCTCCCTCCTCTCTCTACAGCCTTTCCCCTCTTCTACTTGCTTGTTATATGTGATTCCCTTTATGAAACCCCTGAAAGGCAGACCTAGTTTTATAATGGGAGACTTGAAGTGAAGAGGTTTAAGGGACCGAAATGTATTAGGGGTCTGATGAAGATAAAAACTTTATTTGGAGAGTGTTCCTCCGTGCATGTGAGAGGAGTGAACAAAGTCAAGGAAACCTTGTAGCAGATACTGTAATATTGTAGTTGAAGGGTCTTATGTATATAAAACAACCAGAGAAACAAAAACAGAGTGGTGCTGTTTTAAAAGTCTCAAGGGAGTTCTATAGATATGGCTATGTGCCTCCATGAGGACAGACTGTGGCAATCCTTAAAGTGAGGGGTGAATCTTAGGTAGACAATTCTGCCCTGCCATTCAGGACTTGTGTGTTGTGAAAAATTTCTCCCTCAGTAGTTCCCGTTGGGGCTGTTGGAGGCATTAGTTATGATCCCAGTGGGGGCCCAAAATGAAAGCGGTACAGGTACAAGGCAGTAAAAGATCCCACTCTGAGCCAACAGTTTTAGTGAAGGCTATACAGGGGGCTTACCGTTTGCAGGCGATCTGCTGGGGTTCTGTGGGCAGGTTGTTGGAATCAGAGTGTTGCGATCTTGTCTGGATATTCACTGCGGAGGCGCTTCAAGATGGCGCGGTTTCTGCCCCAGGTAAGCAGTGAGTCCTCGAGTCTGTCAGAGATGATCCTCTCCTATGCCATGTGAATGGGAAACGATCTCCTGCAGAAGGTCTTGTAGCAGATGTGTGGCTTACCAGCCTCAGAACGATCTCCTAGTACTGTTTGAGAACCTTCAGGTCCGCAACGGAACCGTCCGCAGCCCGGTTTCCGTGTTTGAGTTTTCTGCCTTACTTAGAGGTTGGATGTTTAGGGAAAAATGTGTAGGCTGTTTTTTAGGGTATATAAATGAAAATAAGGTGCAAAATCTCCCTATAATCGGGAGAGCTCTGCCCTTGCACGTCCGCCCCCTATACTTTAACATTTTTAAAAATCTGTTTTTGCATATTGCTTTACTTCATGCTACATCTCTTTCTATGACGTCTCTTCCTGTGATATAACTGAAAATCAAAAATGACTGCAAATGATGATATTCAAAGTTGGCAAGATTGCACTTTCTATGGTTGGGAAATGTAAGGCAATGCCATTCTGTCTAGGAAGCTTTACCTCTAATTATAATGGTATACATAAATGTTATTGTATTGCTGTATTATTAACCCTCTACTGACTATAGACAACCATATAAAATGCTACCCAACATTTAGTTTATATATATATATATATATATATATATATTGTTATTATTATTGAATTGGTTCAGATATTATTTGTCTGCCTAATTTGATGTTGTGTTGTAGCAATAACCAGATGCCCATAATGTGTTCCAGAGATTTGTATTGTCAATATTATGGGGTAGGTGTAAGAGCTTGGTGCTGTAATCTGTATAATAAGCTATGGATATGTATAAATTATACAATTACTATCAAGTGGGTGTGTTTTGATTGCAGAACTAAGTGGGCGGAGCAGTTTAACAATAGGTCATCATAGGTTTGCTCTGCTTCAATCCTATATAGGGCTAGATAATGTAATAATGTTAATGTAAAATAGATATCTATACCTAAATAGCTATAGGAATATATATATATATATATATATATATATATATATATATATATATATATATATATATATATATATATACAAATATGTATTAAAAATAAAAATTACATTATAATGTATGTGAAGAACATTGGAATGTAAAATATCTACAGTATATACACAGTAAAACACATAACTACATAAATACATATGTACACACACCTATATATATATATATATATATATATATATATATATATATATATATATACACATACATACACATATTTAGACATGCATATTAATGTATATACAATATGGCCCTTTGCAGTCAAACACCTTGTAATATATACAGTACCCTATACCTTTTGAACCCTTAATTTTTTTTTATATTTATATGAATAATTTTTTATCAGATAGTATTTATGAGGGCAAGTGTATTTTTAAATTTATTTAGGTTGTGTTTGTTTTAACTTTTATTTTTAACGCACTACCTGACTAGTATAAAATGCAAATCTCGTGATTACTTTCAACTTGTAATACAAGCACTATTTCTGACGCGAGCAAAAACACAATATTGCTTATGCGCAACAGTTAGCGAGCCACCCGTAATCTACCCCTAAGGAGGCTATAACATAGTCTATCCTTACACATACAAAGAGGCAGATGTATAGCTTGTAGAAACACATTAAGGGCTAGATTACAAGTGAAACGTTAGTTTAACGTGCGCCCGTAAAGTGCCATTATATTGCGGTCTATGGGGACTGTGTTATCACTGAAAATATGTATGCATATATACATATATATTTATGTGTTAATATGTGCATATGCATACATTCATATACATATATACCATATTTTTAATTTGCTACCCAACACTGCGCAACTTACCACCTGTGCCGCACTAGGTTCTCTCCCATGACTCACAATCTCAAAACAAGGCTCCCACTGAAGCCTATGAAAGCTTCCAGGCTATGGAAGCATTGCGCCTAACTTGTAATACCAGTGCACGCAAATGTATCCCGCTCACAAAAAAGTGCAATTTGTCTCTCCACTCGCAATCTATGCCTAAATATCCAAAACCCAAGAGCACTTAAATCCATTAAACAAAATTTTAATTACATAGTTTTCTCCACGGGCACAACTGATTTGTTTATTCCAAAGACTAGGTTTAGAACCTTTCTTTAAAAAAAAGTAGTGGTCATGCTAATTGGTGTAAATTGGGGCAGCATCACACAGACATGAAACCTTATGGCCCTACACATAGATAACGCACACACACGCCTGCACCCAGATATACAAGGAACGTTAAAACCTATCAATCTTATACTTTTGAAGCCCATAGCACCACATACAAAGAAGCAGATAAAACCAGTAAACCCACATTAAAATAACAGTTATATCCTTTTAACCTGCAGACAAGAACAGTTACAGTTTGTCAGTGCAGATACAGTAACATTTATAGATTGGGCGTCTGGGCTCTTCATCTGCGTTTTTTTTTTTTCCCTTCTTTTTTTTCTCATGTAACTGGGCGCACAGATGTCCTGCCCCCTTACAAATCCATCTAACGCTGTTCTCTTCATGTTGCTTTCTACCTTACTGGCATTATTAGTTTTTATTTGTCACATGATGAGTCTTCGCTGCTGTTAGCCATGCTTGAACTATACTCACTCCTTTGTTTTATATGATGGGAAAGTATTCTAGTTAATCACTGTTTTTCCAATATATAACAATTAACAAAGGTTTAAAAGTTCAAAACAATGTTTAGTGCTTGAACATAGGTTCTTTTTATAAACTAGCACCTGGGTAGCGCTTTCTGATTGGTGTCTAAATGTAGCCACCAATCAGCAAGCGTTACTCATATTCTAGAACAAAAAATGGGTGGGCTCCTAAGCTTACATTTAAATAAAGATATGAAGAGAACGAAGAAAAATTGAAAATAAGAGTAAATTAGAAAGTTGCTTAAAATTGCTTGCTCTATCAGAATCATGAAAGTTTAATTTTGACTAGACTATTCCTTTAAAAAGACAGTAAAGTCAAATAAAAAAATGTATGATTCTGATAGAGCATGCAATTTAAAACAACTTTTCAGTTTACTTCTATTACTAAATTTACTTTTGTTCTTTTTTATCTTTTGTTGAAGAGTAAACCTAAATAGGATCAGAAACAGCAATGCACTACTGGGAGCTAGCTCATCGGGGGAACAAACAACAAGAGGCACCAATTACCACCTAGTTTAAAGCAAAAAAACAAGGTTTACTCTTCAACAAAGGATACACTTTTTCTTTGTATCCTTTGTTGAATAGTAAACCTTGTTGGTTGCTTTGAGCTAGGTGGTAATTGGTGCCTCTTGTTGTTTATTCACCCGATGAGCTAGCTCCCAGTAGTACATTGCTGCTTCTGATCCTATTTAGGTTTACTCTTCAACAAAAGATACAAAGAGAACAAAGTACATTATGTAATTAACCCCTTAATGACAGAGGACGTACCAGGTACGTCATAGAAAAACATTCCCTTAATGACAATTGACGTACCTGGTACGTCCTCTGTTGTTAGAAGCGCTGGAAGCGATCATGATCGCTTCCAGACTCTTACAAGGGATTGTAGTGATGCCTCAATATTGAGGCATCACTGCAATCCCTTATTTCACCCACCGATGCAGAAAGGGCCACTCTGTGGCCCTCTCTGCCTCGGATTATGGCAATCACACATTTGTTGGTGGGTGGGAGCAGCTTCTGGGAGCACCGTTATGTATATGCTCCATATTTCTTGTAATCTCAATCAGCGCGCATGCAAAATATGCCCAGAAGAAAAAGAAAAAAATATATATAACCGATGCAGATGCATGGGGATCTTCTTTGTTTAGTAAGAGATCTGGGAGGGATGTAGATTAAGGGGGGCCAGCTACACTACAGAAAACACATTTTTCATCTAAAAAAGTTTAAAAAAAAACTATTTTGGGGGGTAAAATAGCTGCCAGTACCCAAGATGGCGGCAAATAGGTAGAGGGGGAGGGTTAGAGAGATGTATGGGGGGATCAGGGAGGTTGTGGGGTAAGGGGGGATGCAGACTGCAGACAGTATGAAAAAAAAATAAAAAAAAATAATAAATGCTTTTTATTTCAGTACTGGCAGACTTTCTGCCAGTACTTAAGATGGCGGTGACTATTGTTAGGTGGGGGAGGGAAGAGAGCTGTTTGAGGGAGGTCAGGGGGGGATCAGGGGGTGGGATGTGTCAGGTGGGAGGCTGATCTCTACACTAAAGCTAAAAATTAACTCTACAAGCTACCTAATTAACCCCTTAACTGCTGGGCATATTACAAGTGTGGTGCACAGCAGCATTTAACGAACTTATTATTACCAAAAAGCAATGCCAAAGCCATATATGTCTGCTATTTCTGAACAAAGGGGATCACAGAGAAGCATTTACATCCATTTGTGCCATAATTGCATAAGCTGTTTGTAAATCATTTCAGTGAGAAACCTAAAATTGTGAAAAATTTAACAGTTTTTTTTTATTTGATCGTATTTGGCGGTGAAATGGTGGCATGAAATATACCAAAATGGGCCTAGATCAATAATTTGGGTTGTCTATTACACTACACTAAAGCTAAAATTAAACCTAAAAGCTTCCTACAAGCTCCCTAGTTAACCCCTTCACTGCTGGGCATAATACACGTGTGGTGTGCAGCGGCATTTAGCGGCCTTCTAATTTCCAAAAAGCAACGCCAAAGCCTTATATGTCTTCTATTTCTGAACAAAGGGGATCCCAGAAAAGCATTTACAACCATTTATGCCATAATTGCACAAGATGTTTGTAAATAAATTCAGCAAGAAACCTAAAGTTTGTGAAAAAATTTGTGAAAAAGTCAACAATTTTTTTTATTTGATCGCATTTGGCGGTGAAATGGTGGCATGAAATATACCAAAATGGGCCTAGATCAATACTTTGGGATGTCTTCTAAATAAAAATATATACATGTCAAGGGATATTCAGGGATTCCTGAAAGATATCATTGTCCCAATGTAACTAGCGGTAATTTTGAAAAAAAAGTGGTTTGGAAATAGCAAAGTGCTACTTGTATTTATTGCCCTATAACTTGCAAAAAAAAAAAAAGAACATGTAAGCATTGGGTATTTCTAAACTCAGGACAAAATTAAGAAACTATTTAGAATGGGTGTTTTTTGGTGGTTGTAGATATGTAACAGATTTTGGGGGTCAAAGTTAGAAAAAGTGTGTTTTTTATTTCAATTTTTTCCTCATATTTTGTATTTTTTTTATAGTAAATTATAAGATATGATGAAAATAATGTTATATTTTGAAAGTCCATTTAATGGCGAGAAAAACGGTATATAATATGTGTGGGTACAGTAAAAGAGTAAGAGGAAAATTACAGCTAAACACAAACACTGCAGAAATTTAAAAATAGCCATTGTCATTAAGGGTAAGAAAATTGAAAAATGGTCCGGTCATTAAGGGGTTAAAGTAAACTGAAAAGTTATGTGAAAAAGAGAGATCACAGTATATTTCTTTTGAGTTGGCTTAGAGAATAAGATAAGGGTCCAGATTACCTTTTTTAATTTTGTGTATCTAAACTGAAAAGTTGTTTTAAATTCCATGCCCTATCTGAATCAAGATGTTACATTTTGACTTTGCTGTCCCTTTAATAAATATGTTAATGCAGAGGAATGCTACTTAATACACAATTGGTATATACTTTCTCCTTTGTGCTATAATGTATAATTATGTGTGTTACAGACATCTATATACAGGCAGCAGAGGGAAACAAAAAGAAACGTTAAAACATGAAGGGGCACTTAGTGAGGAACATATAGGGCCCTATTTATGAAGCAGTGAATGCTGTTTTGCATGCCCATCGTTTCAGGTTCACCTGAAACGGAAATTAAGAAGCAGCGCTCAAAGGATGGCTGCTCTGAAATTATCCCGATCCGATCTGGATGATTGACAGCCCCTGCCGGTTGGCCGCCAGTGAGCAGGGGGTGGCATTGCGCAAGTATTTCACCAGAAATGCTTGTGCAATGATAAATGCAGACAGCTTAAGCTGTCTGCATTTAGTGATGTTGAGCGGACATGATTTGCTATAGCGATAAATCAACCCTATATAATGAGAAGCACAAAGACATAAAGAGCACATAATGAAAAAGGAAGGAGAGCTTCCCAATAACAGGGAGATATGCATGGGGCACAGGTAGAAATATCTATGCACTTATCAGATACTGGCAATCACATATTATCTGCAATATGGAGAAATAGAATAAACTGATGACTAAGAGGGAAGTGAGGAAATGAGGTTGCTAAGGGAAGGTATAAATGGATATGGGCTGGGAAGGAAAAGGATACAGGGAGAATTATGTTATGTCAGGCTGCTGTTAGATGAGGAGAGCAATCTGAGTAAAGCTTTTAAACATTGATTCTTCACAAATGTTCTAACTCTTTTTGTCATGTCTATCAGCTAGTCAGTTCAATCTTCTCTAAACTAAAGTGAATAGAAATTTCCAATGAAGCAAGACAATGCACATGCACAGACATGCGCACACAAACAGACACATACTCACACATATACAGACAGACACACATGCACAGACACGCACGCACACATACACACAATCATAAACACACAAATACATACACACATGCAATCATAAACACACAAACACATACACATACAAACATACATACACACACACACACACATGCGCACACACACACATACTAACAATCATAAACACACATAGACAGACACATACATGCATACACAGACACACACATACACAGTATATATCAGTAATTAAAAACATTGCATTACAAAATATCTGCATACAAAACAAATGTTTTATAAACATTTAGGGCTAGATTACAAGTGGAGCGCTAAATTTTTACGTGCCCGCAAATAAGCAAATTTGCGTGTTTGGACTTCACCTGTAATACCAGCGCACATTTGCGTGCACTGGCATTACAAAGTGGAGCGCAAATATCGCTTTAGCGATATTTTGCACTCCATTTATGATCTGGCCCTTAATCTTTGCTTTGTTTTGCAGTTAAGGGACATATCCCTGAAAAGCCTCTTTTCATGAAAGTCAAAATTAAACTTTCATAATTCTGACAGAGCATACAATTTGTCACCTTTCCAATGTGTCTCTATTATCTAGTTTGCTTTGTTCTCTTGCTTTCCTTTGTTGAAAACCATACTTGGGTAGGTTCAGGAGCAGCAATGCACTTCTGATAGGTGGCTGCAAATATGCCTCTTGTCATTAGCTGAGATGAAGTGTTCAGCTAGCTCCCAGTAGTGCATTGCTGCTCCTTGAACAAAGAATACCAACAGAATGAAGCAAATATCATGTCCCTTTAAGTTTGTTATATCCTTTTACTTTAGACAATTAGCAACAATTATAAGTGAGCTCCTACACTGATCAAGAAATCAATGCGTAGAATGCTGTGGTCAGTTTTCTAGATCTTGAAGGACCCACTGTCTCACTGGAGGCAGTGACATAAAAAAAAGGTTAAATATAGGAAAAGCTTACAAATACAGATAAAAGATTTTTTTTTAAAAAAATAAGCAGAATTAAACGTTTTCTGGGGGGGCTTCAATCTTGAATTTGGTGTTCCTTAAATCATTAGCCTTTCTGGACTGACTAGGGGCATAATTATAGAATGACTCATCATGCTCAGGTGTAGGTGGGAAAATTATTTAAAGGGACAGTTTACACCAGATTTTTTTTTGTTTTAAAAGATAGATAATACCTTTTATTACCCATTCCCTAATTTTGGATAACCAACACAGTTATATTAATATATGTTTTTACCTCTGTGATTACCTTGTATCTAAGCCTATGCAAACTGCCCCCTTATTTCAGTTCTTTTGACAGACTTGCATTTTAGCCAATTAGTGTTGGCTCCTAGGTAACTCAACGTGCATGAGCACAGTGTTATCTATATGACACACGTGAACTAACACCCTCTATTGGTGAAATCTGTTAAAATGGTTTTTAGAATAGAGGCGGCCTTCAAGGTCTAAGAAATTAGCATATGAACCTCCTAGGTTTAGCTTTCAACTAAGAATATCAAGAGAAAAAAGCAAAATTGGTGATAAAAGTAAATTGGAAAGTTGTTTAAAATTACATGCCCTATCTGAATCATGAAAGGTTTTTTTGTACTAGACTTTGAGTGAACTTTTAAATTATGAATCTTTATATTGCAGATTGGGTTTGTTTAAAGTATATTCATTATTACAGTTAATACTTAAAAATGAATCCCATTATTTAAAATATTTTTGCAAGTAAGTAAAATATATTGCAATTTCAGGTTATTGAATAATGATAATCCAGTGCTAATTTATGTTAATATCACCATTTTAGCATTTAATGGGACTGTAAAGTTCAAATTAAACTTTTATGATTTGGATAGAACATACAAGTTAAGAGACTTTCAAAACAAATCCTGTTAATAAATCTGCTTGGCTAATAAGTTTATTAGCATGCAAGCGTTTTCAGCAATCTATGGCAGAAGTGTTTCCAAAATGTTTGTAGCACTATTATACACTTCAGCAAAGGAAACCAAGAACAAACAAAGCAAATTTGATTATAGAAATACATTGAAAAATCTTAAAAATTGCATATTCTAGCCATATCATGAAAGTTTGTGACTTGACACACTGATTTTAGGAAAAACATATTCGTTCTGAAAACAAAAACTGGTTATATTTTGTCAAAATATGAATTAAGAACAATTTGATTTGTAACCTCTCTTTTTCATAGTGTGACGATGCTTATTTAAAAAGTGACCTGGATAATTTGTTTCAAATAGTATGTTTGATATTATGAAACATTGTTATGCTATTGCTTAGATTTTTTTGATTTAACTAAATATTTGGCCATGAAAAGCATCTTTAGCTCCATCTTTGGTTTTTCTTTGTACCTCAGTGAAGATTTTGTTTGGTTGGATACAATTTTAAAAACATTAAGATTAATTATGGCTTATAATAAATTGAAATTTAATAAAAACTCTACTTGTTATATGAATTCATATGCATCTGTTTTTAATAAAATATATTTATTAAATAAACAATCCAATGTACTTACCATCATGTAATTTGATTGTATATTCTCATTCACCTTTAATTATTTGTAATGTAAACCTGATATCCCTTTTTTCTGAAAATGACAAAAAATAGTAACATATTAAAAACTCAAATCAATATAGCAATAAAAATATGGTTAAAATATAACAAAGTGGTTTATACAACATATAATGCTAGAAGGGTATTTCTGAACTTCTAAAAATGCAATGCCTTCACTGAAGAATAATTTTCAATAAAAAAAAGTTACCTAAATGTCTAAAAATTTACACTAAAGTCATATTATGTTACATACAAATATTGTATTTCTTGTTTTCACCTAAAATAACTAAATACTTGCACTATTTAATTACCTGGAAATCAAAATACTGAAGGGGAACATTATACTCAATCTATATTCTACACATGCAAAATAAATTGTTTACTCTTTTGCTTTAAATTACAATATGTGTGATAAACATTAACCAGTTTTAGTAACAAATAAAAGTGCTTGCACTATCGACAATGCATCTGTATTTGTTATCTCAATTCATTTCTTTAACTTACCTGTTTACAAGTTTAAAAAGAGTCTCATAGCTTTTCAGGCTACAAGAAAATCCATATGGTAGTGGTTAAATCTAAGTGAGATCTTCGTTCTGCGCTTTTATTCCAGTGTTATGATGATGTGAGTCATCAAAAACAAACAAACATACAGACATAGCACTCAATGGGCGACGCATCTTTTATGTACCAAGGAAGGAAACATAAATTCAGGGGAGGGGGGATCTGTCTGAAAATGTTTAAAAGCAGTTCTACACAGCATTCATAGCACTGATATTTAAAAAACATTCTGAAGCATTAAAGACCAAAAGCAAATTATGTAACGAGTGTTTTCTTCAAAATGCTGCAATTGCATGAAAAAGCTACTTATTATTATAACTACTGGGGCATTCAGAGCTTGATAATTCGGCCCCCAAGTCTTTTTAGATTTTTTTTTTATAGATGAATATAGTTTATACTATAATGGTGATATTAGCTACAATCTTAGATTTTAGATTACCTTTTAAAATATGTCACAGATACCTAATATTTTCAACGGTTCTTATGGATCAATAAATAAAAATATGCTTATTTTTTTATAAATGTATTTCTAATGACATTTCAACAGACATTCAACTGGCCTAAAATAATTCAAATATCTTTTGAGGAAGCTAAACCTCTCCATTTCTATGATCTTATAGAGAACATTGACACATATCAGAGGCAGCTCTTAAATTGTTAAAGGGACAGTCTACTCAATTTTTTTATTGTTTAAAAAGATAGATAACACCTTTACTACCCCAGCTTTGCACTACCAACATTGTTATAATAATATACTTTATAACATTTAAACCTCTAAATTTCTGCCTGTTTAAGTCCCTGCAGGCCACCTTTATCTCAGGCCATTTTTATAGCTTTTCACAGCAAGATACTGCTTGTTCATGTGTGTGATATAGATAAAAAACCGTGCTCACTCCTGTGGAGTTATTCATGAGTTGGCACTAATTAGTTAAAATGGAAGTCAGTAAATATAACTGAGATAAGGAGGCAGTCTGCAGAGGCTTAGATACAAGGTAATCGCAGAAGTAAAAATTATTTTAATATAACAGTTAATTATGCAAAACTGGGGAATGGGTAATAAAGGAATTATCTATCTTTTTAAACAATACACATTTTAGAGTAGACTGTCCCTTTAAAAATTATGATCCTCAGGATAAAGTAAGGGAAACTAGACAGGACAGTGATTAACACTGTAAATATTCCTAGCAAAGTACAGTTCACCAAATATTAATATAGTTCATAGGATGAGATGATTAGAAAAAAAAAAAATAATTGGAAAGTTTTTGTTGATAAGTGTATACTGACTATTGATTAATTGGTGATAAATACAATTTAAAGCATTGATAAGGAAAATAATAGCTGTATAACAGTAACTGTATAATAATGTTCAATTGGAAATGTTAAGTGTCCAAACAAACAGATTAACAGGCTGTTAAATACAGTAGTATTGTATAATAAACAAACACATAATAAGACAAGCAGTAGTTTATTTTTTAACAAGTATAAAAAGTCCTTCAATGTGTACCTGTATCATGTAACAGGCATCAGCCAATCACAGACTCATATACATATACATTGTAAACTCTTGCACATGCTCAGTAGTGTATAAAAAAAAACCTGCACAATTCGATAATAGAAGAAAATTGGAAACTCTCTTAAAATTGCATGTTCCACCTTTAACAATTGAGATTGATAAAATGTGTGGGAGGTAAAGGGCGACAACAGTTATTTAGATACAATATACTCTAAAGAAGTGTGTTCTATAAGAAGAACACCACATGAAAGGGCTGAAGTGTACAAATAACCAATATGTGCAAGTGAATACATAAAATATATTTATTATAAAGAAATGTTATCTTCATAAGAACTATCATAAAAACAAACTATTATTAAAACAACCAAAGGGATCCCAATGAGTAAAAACAAATGATTAATTAAAGATTATAATGTGAATGGGTTATCGAAAAGTTGTCCAGAAAATAGTCCAAAAGGATATCCAAAAAGTTTTACACTCCCCATGAAAGATAGAAAAAATAAAGAATAAAAATGTACCTGATGTGTCCAAGTGATTCCTAAATCAAAAAAAGGAAAAATAAAAACTAATAATAATTGTATTTGGTTTAGAATGTCTATATGATGATATACCATATTATTTAATCTCCCCTTAAGGTATTGTAAGGAGAATATGCCCACACCAGACAGATTAGCTATTCCCATTCATACCATCCCTCTATTATATCATTATCTATCCCTCCTTAGGTCACCTTTCCCTACTGATATTTAGACTTTAGAGTAATAGTTTCCATATCCGATTATAGCTATATAACACTACAAGGGCACATAAATTATGATTTGACTATTATGACCATACATCAATTAACCCATGATAGCTGATGTAAAAAGAAGCTGTCGAACACATTCCTCCTCTTTTGTTCACTTTAATAAGATATTAGTGTTAAATAATATTCTGTATTTGGCGTTTAATAATCCACCGAAATGTAGATATGTTTTTTGACAACTCTCCACTAGGTTGAAGCACTATCTAATAGCTGACCAAAAATAGTTCAGCCTAGTTTTCACAGGATTGTCAAACAGATCCCTGTGTAAATATAGACCTTGGGGATATTGTAAGCATTCCTTTCAGACCAAGAATACTGATATATTCCATAAGTAGATCACTTCTACATTCTATGTCAGAAATATAATTATCTGCAGAATGATGGCACAAATATAACCAAAGTAAATTACTCAGCCACTTCTCCTATTTTAACCTAATCAGTGTCACATTCCATGCAGACTATTCACATTAGCCATATGATATACATTTCAAGCATTTAAAATGCATCGCTCAGGTTGATTTTTTTCCTATTTTTTTTAAAAGTTGATTGCCTGTTTTTCTCTTAAACTTCTAACACCTTCCGACATAGTATTTAAATAATAGAACCTCAGAGTCACATCTATCCAATCACGGTCATATGATTATGTTAGTACCCCTACTCGATCATGATTAGATGACCCAATCTGACGGCCGCCACTTATTTTGGTCCGCACAATATACAGGTAGCCCTCAGTTTACGCCGGGGTTAGGTTCCAGGAGGAATGGTTGTAAATCGAAACTGTTGTAAATTGAAACCCAGTTTATAATGTAAGTCAATGGGAAGTGAGGGAGTTAGGTTCCAGGCCCCTCTCAAAATTGTCATAAGTAACACCTAATACATTATTTTTAAAGGTTTGAAATGAAGACTTTAAATGCTAAACAGCATTATAAACCTAATAATATAGATTGTATCATCATCAAACTAAGTTTAAAGGGACAGTCTGCCATAGAATTGTTATTGTTTTAAAAGATAGATAATCCCTTTATTACCCATTTCCCAGTTTTGCATAACCAACACAGTTATAATAATATACTTTTAACCTCTGTGATTATCTTGTATCTAAGCCTCTGCAAACTGCCCCTTTTTTCAGTTCTTTTGACAGACTTGCAGTCTAGCCAATCAGTGCCTGCTCCCAGATTACTTCACGTGCACGAGCACAGTGTTATCTATATGAAATATGTGAACTAATACCCTCTAGTGGTGAAAAACTGTTAAAATGCAATCTGAAAGAGGTGGGCTTCAAGGTCTAAGAAATTAGCATATGAACCTCCTAGGTTAAGCTTTCAACTAAGAATACCAAGAGAACAAAGCAAAATTGGTGATAAAAGTAAATTGGAAAATTGTTTAAAATGACATGCTCTATCTGAATCATGAAAGTTTATTTTGGCGTAGACTGTCCCTTTAATGAACAAAAACATTTGCTAAACATCACCTAATAAAATAATCACACAACAGACTGCATCATCATCAAACTAAGTTTAATGAACAAAAACGTTTTTTTACTTGCATTTTTCTGCAATCAGTTCTCTGCATTGTTAGCATTTTAGATAATGATGGTTCTGCACCTATTCTATGCATTTCAATCTGCAGTGATTAATAGGCATTTAGGCACCCTCATCTCAAGCAGCTGGACAGGAAGATAATAGGGAAGTGGCTGCAAGATCTTGCTCGATAGGTCTTGTCTGATCTGTGTACACAGATCAATTTCAGACTGTTAAACTAGCTTAACTTTGCTGAAACACAAGCGGACAGCTCCACCTACTGGCTATTTTAATTAGTGCACTGATTTTTAATGTATTTCAATAGCAGTCCCATGACTGAAAAAAAGGTTGTTATTCTGAAACGGCGCAAATTGAACCGGCGTAAACCGAGGGCCACCTGTATACATATATCGCAATCAGCTGATAGTAGGTATCAACCGATTGAATTGACGGCCACATATGCATAGCCAATTGTGTAACAGATCCAAAATGGGGCCTTAGCGAATCATGATCGAGAAAATACGGGATTAACATACACTCGATCCTGATTGAGTAATCTACAAAAACATATGGTAAGACCATAACAAACCACACGGAGCAGATGAATACATATTAACCAAGATGTTCAAATGGTTATAACACAATGAAGGCATAAACAGTTAAGGACACCAAACTGAAGTTACATGTATATAGCAAAATACACTTAGAGGAGTTAAGAAAATATATTCATTATTTCCGGTTTTACACATCCGGTTTAGGAGGTGCCTAGATTATGCTAATCAGGCAAACAAACAGTACTTAAATCTACCAGCTATAGTAAGAAACCAGTCTTGATAAAGGCCTGATTTAGGGCCAAAACGCGTTGACCCAGCTGGTAAGCACTACTCCAATAATATCTCTCATATCTGTACAATCTACACTATTGGTTTTATTTCCATAGGGACACTTAGGATTGGATAGGAAGACATAAGGAGCATCTAGGATCCTATTTGAGGATAACTTTTATCAAACAAACAAGTTTGTTCACTCTTTTTATATATACACCAGGAGTTACAACACTGACTTATTTCAGCATTTTAATATCATTTTCATCTTTTTTTTATTTTTTTCATTTTTTCACACGTGTATTTCTCCTGTTAAGTGTAGTCAGTCCACGGGTCATCCATTACTTATGGGATTATAACTCCTCCCTAACATGAAGTGCAAGAGGATCACCCAAGCAGAGCTGCTATATAGCTCCTCCCCTCTACGTCATACCCAGTCATTCTCTTGCACCTAACTAATAGATAGGACGTGTGAGAGGACTGTGGTTATTAAACTTAGTTTTTATTTCTTCAATCAAAAGTTTGTTATTTTAAACAGCACCGGAGTGTGTTGTTTTTTCTCAGGCAGCATTAGAAGAAGAATCTACCTGAGTTGTGTATGATCTTAGCGGACATAACTAAGATCCATTTGCTGTTCTCGGCCATTCTGAGGAGCGAGGTAACTTCAGAACAGGGGACAGCGGGCAGGGTTCACCTGCAAAGAGGTATGTTGCAGTATATTATTTTCTAAGGAATGGAATTGACTGAGAAAATACTGCTAATACCGATGTAATGTAAGTACAGCCTTAAATGCAGTAGTAGCAACTGGTATCAGGCTGATATGTATGTATGTTGGCACTGAAGTATTTCTGGGGAATGGCACTTCACTAAGAAAATACTGTATACATATAACTTATAGCCTTTCTGCAGTGAAAGCGACTAGCAACAGGCTTTTTAATAACATTTCATATATTTATATTTAAAACGTTTACTGGCATGTTAATCGTTTTCTCTCTGAGGTACTTGGTGAAAAATGTTATGGGCATTATATTTCCACATGGCTGTCGTTTGTTTTGAATAAAATCAGTTTACTGAGCTTCCCCACTGTTGTATTATGAGTGGGAGGGGCCTATTTTGGCGCTTTACTGCGCAGTAGAAATTCAGTCACAAGTCTTCCTTGTTCTCCCTGCATGATCCAGGACGTCTCTACAGAGCTCAGGGGTCTCCAAAACTAGTTTTGAGGGAGGTAATCACTCACAGCAGACCTGTGAGACTGTGCTTTGACTGTGATAAAAACGTATATATTTTTATTTGTTATCCGTTTTTTGGTATTAAGGGGTTAATCATCCATTTGCTAGTGGGTGCAATCCTTTGCTAAATTAATGCATTTAATGTGAAAATTTGGTTACTATAACTAATCCGGTTCATTGTTATCTCAACTGTGACAGTTTTGTGTGCTTCTTAAAGGCACAGTAACGTTTTTTATATTGCTTGTAAATTTATTTGAAAAGTATTTTCCAAGCTTGCTAGTCTAATTGCTAGTTTGTTTAAACATGTCTGACACAGAGGAATCTCTTTGTGCAATATGTTCAAAGGCCAATGTGGAGCCCAATAGAAATTTGTGTACTAATTGCATTGATGCTACTTTAAGTATAAGCCAATCTGTACATGTCATGAAAATTTCACCAGACAACGAGGGGGAAGTTATGCCGACTAACTCTCCTCACGTGTCAGTACCTGCATCTCCCGCTCAGGGGGTGCGTGATATTGTGGCGCCAAGTACATCAGGGCGGCCCTTACAAATCACTTTGCAAGACATGGCTAATGTTATGACTGAAGTTTTATCTAAATTGCCAGAACTTAGGGGTAAACGCGACCACTCTGGGTGAGAACAGAGTGCGCTGATAATACTAGGGCCATGTCTGATACTGCGTCACAATTTGCAGAACATGAAGACGGAGAACTTCATTCTGTGGGTGACGGATCTGATCCAAATAAACTGGATTCAGACATTTCAAATTTTAAATTTAAGCTTGAGAACCTCCGTGTGTTACTAGGGGAGGTATTAGCGGCTCTGAATGATTGTAACACGGTTGCAATCCCAGAGAAAATATGTAGGCTGGATAAATATTTTGCGGTACCGACGTGTACTGACGTTTTTCCTATACCTAAAAGGCTTACAGAAATTGTTAACAAGGAGTGGGATAGACCCGGTGTGCCTTTCTCACCCCCTCCTATATTTAGAAAAATGTTTCCAATAGACGCCACCACACGGGACTTATGGCAGACGGTCCCTAAGGTGGAGGGAGCAGTTTCTACTTTAGCTAAGCGTACCACTATCCCGGTGGAGGATAGCCTGTGCTTTTTTCAGATCCAATGGATAAAAAGTTAGAGGGTTACCTTAAGAAAATGTTTGTTCAACAAGGTTTTAATTGCAACCCCTTGCATGCATTGCGCCTGTCACGGCTGCGGCGGCATTCTGGTTTGAGTCTCTGGAAGAGACCATTAGCTCAGCTACGTTGGATGAGATTACAGACAAGCTTAGAGTCCTTAAGCTAGCTAATTCATTTATTTCTGATGCCGTAGTACATTTAACTAAACTTACGGCTAAGAACTCCGGATTCGCCATTCAGGCGCGCAGAGCACTGTGGCTTAAATCCTGGTCAGCTGATGTGACTTCTAAATCTAAATTGCTTAACATACCTTTCAAGGGGCAGACACTATTCGGGCCCGGTTTGAAAGAAATTATCGCTGACATTACTGGAGGTAAGGGCCATGCCTTGCCTCAAGACAGAGCCAAACCAAGGGCTAGACAGTCTAATTTTCATGCCTTTCGTAACTTCAAGGCAGGAGCAGCATCAACTTCCTCCGCTCCAAAACAGGAAGGAACTGTTGCTCGCTACAGACAGGGCTGGAAACCTAACCAGACCTGGAACAAGGGCAAGCAGGCCAGAAAACCTGCTGCTGCCCCTAAGACAGCATGAAGTGAGGGCCCCCAATCCGGAAGCGGATCTAGTGGGGGGCAGACTTTCTCTCTTCGCCCAGGCTTGGGCAAGAGATGTCCAGGATCCCTGGGCGTTAGAGATCATATCTCAGGGATATCTTCTGGACTTCAAAGCTTCTCCTCCAAAAGGGAGATTTCATCTTTCAAGGTTGTCAACAAACCAGATAAAGAAAGAGGCGTTTTCTACGCTGTGTACAAGATCTTTTACTAATGGGAGTGATCCACCCGGTTCGCGGTCGGAACACGGACAAGGGTTTTACTCAAATCTGTTTGTGGTTCCCAAGAAAGAGGGAACCTTCAGACCCAATCTTGGATTTAAAGATCCTAAACAAATTCCTAAGAGTTCCATCGTTCAAAATGGAAACTATTCGGACAATCTTACCCATGATCCAAAAGGGTCAGTACATGACCACAGTGGATTTAAAGGATGCCTACCTTCACATACCGATTCACAAAGATCATTACCGGTACCTAAGGTTTGCCTTCCTAGACAGGCATTACCAGTTTGTAGCTCTTCCCTTCGGGTTAGCTACTGCTCCAAGAATCTTCACAAAGGTTCTGGGTTCTCTTCTGGCGGTACTAAGACCGCGAGGAATATCGGTAGCTCCGTACCTAGACGACATTCTGATACAAGCGTCAAGTTTCCAAGCTGCCAAGTCTCATACAGAGTTAGTACTGGCATTTCTAAGGTCACATGGGTGGAAGGTGAACGAAGAAAAGAGTTCTCTATTGCCACTCACAAGAGTTCCCTTCTTAGGGACTCTTATAGATTCGGTAGAAATGAAAATTTACCTGACAGAGGACAGGTTAACAAAACTCCTAAATGTTTGCCGTGTCCTTCATTCCATTCCACACCCGTCAGTGGCTCAATGCATGGAGGTAATCGGCTTAATGGTAGCGGCAATGGACATAGTTCCCTTTGCACGCCTGCATCTCAGACCACTGCAATTGTGCATGCTAAGTCAGTGGAATGGGGATTACTCAAATTTGTCCCCTATGCTGAATCTGGATCAAGAGACCAGAGATTCTCTTCTATGGTGGCTCTCTCGGCCCACATCCGTCCAAGGAGATGCCCTTCAGCAGACCAGATTGGACGATTGTAACAACAGACGCCAGCCTGCTAGGTTGGGGCGCTGTCTGGAATTCCCTGAAGACTCAGGGATCATGGACTCAGGAGGAGAGTCTCCTTCCCATAAACATTCTGGAATTAAGAGCAGTTTTCAATGCCCTTCTAGCTTGGCCTCAGCTAGCAACTCTGAGGTTCATCAGGTTTCAGTCGGACAACATCACGACTGTGGCTTACATCAACCATCAAGGAGGGACAAGGAGTTCCCTAGCGATGATGGAAGTCTCAAAGATAATTCACTGGGCAGAGTCTCACTCTTGCCACCTATAAGCGATCCACATCCCAGGCGTGGAGAACTGGGAGGCGGATTTTCTAAGTCGCCAGACTTTTCATCCGGGGGAGTGGGAACTTCATCCCGGAGGTCTTTGCCCAAATACTTCGGCGTTGGGGCAAACCAGATCTGGATCTCATGGCGTCTCGCCAGAACGCCAACCTTCCTTATTACGGGTCCAGGTCCAGGGACCCGGGAGCGGTTCTGATAGATGCTCTGACAGCACCTTGGGCCTTCAAGATGGCTTATGTGTTTCCACCCTTCCCGATGCTTCCTCGATTGATTGCCAGGATCAAACAGGAGAGAGCATCGGTGATTCTAATAGCGCCTGCGTGGCCACGCAGGACCTGGTATGCAGATCTAGTGGACATGTCATCCTGTCCACCTTTGGTCTCTGCCTCTGAGACAGGACCTTCTAATTCAGGGTCCTTTCAAACATCAAAATCTAATTCTCTGAGGCTGACTGCATGGAGATTGAACGCTTGATTTTATCAAAGCGTGGATTTTTCTGAGTCAGTAATTGATACCTTAATACAGGCTAGGAAACCTGTTACCAGGGAAAAATTTACCATAAAATATGGCGTAAATACTTACATTGGTGCGAATCCAAGAGTTACTCATGGAGTAAGGTTAGGATTCCTAGGATATTGTCTTTTCTACAAGAAGGTTTAGAAAAGGGTTTATCTGCTAGTTCTTTAAAGGGACAGATCTCAGCTCTGTCCATCCTTTTACACAAACGTCTGTCAGAGGTTCCAGACGTTCAGGCTTTTTGTCAGGCTTTGGCCAGGATTAAGCCTGTGTTTAAGACTGTTGCTCCGCCGTGGAGCTTAAACTTATTTCTTAACGTTTTACAGGGTGTTCCGTTTGAACCCCTTCATTCCATTGATATCAAGCTGTTATCTTGGAAAGTTCTGTTTTTAATGGCTATTTCCTTCGGCTCGAAGAGTCTCTGAGTTATCGGCCTTACATTGTGATTCTCCTTATCTGATTTTTCATTCAGACAAGGTTGTTCTGCGTACTAAAACCTGGGTTCTTACCTAAGGTAGTCACTAACAGGAATATCAATCAAGAGATTGTTGTTCCATCATTGTGCCCTAACCCTTCTTCAAAGAAGGAACGACTTCTACACAATCTGGACGTAGTCCGTGCCCTGAAATTTTATTTACAGGCAACTAAAGATTTTCGCCAAACTTCTTCCCTGTTTGTCGTTTATTCTGGACAGAGGAGAGGTCAAAAAGCTTCTGCTACCTCTCTCTCTTTCTGGCTTCGTAGCATAATACGTTTAGCCTATGAGACTGCTGGGACAGCAGCCTCCTGAAAGAATTACAGCTCATTCTACGAGAGCTGTGGCTTCCACTTGGCCTTTAAAAATGAGGCCTCTGTTGAACAGATTTGCAAGGCTGCAACTTGGTCTTCACTTCACACCTTTTTCCAAATTTTTATAAATTTGACACTTTTGCTTCTTCTGAGGCTGTTTTTTGGGAGAAAGGGTTCTTCAGGCAGTGGTTCCTTCCGTGTAAAGATCCTGCCTGTCCCTCCCCGTCATCCGTTACTTTTAGCTTTGGTATTGGTATCCCCCATAAGTAATGGATGACCCGTGGACTGACTACACTTAACAGGAGAAAACAAAATTTATGCTTACCTGATAAATCCTTTCTCCGGTAGTGTAGTCAGTCCACGGCCCGCCCTTTTTTTATGGCAGGTCTAAAAATTTTAAATTACACTCCAGTCACCACTGCACCCTATAGTTTCTCCTTTCTCGTTTGGTTTCGGTCGAATGACTGGGGTATGACGTAGAGGGGAGGAGCTATATAGCAGCTCTGCTTGGGTGATCCTCTTGCACTTCCTGTTAGGGAGGAGTTATAATCCCATAAGTAATGGATGACCCGTGACTGACGTACACTACAGGAGAAAGGAAATTATCAGGTAAGCATAAATTTTGTTTTTTTTAATTTTTCAATGTATTCCTATCCCATTGTGGAAAACCCATTGGGATGGTTTGCAATATTTGGAAATTTTTGCACTCTTTTGCACCATTTTTGTAATTTTTTTATACACCCAAATTTTTCATACACCCCTAATTTTTTTCCACACCAGTCATTTTTTTCTGCACCGGATATGGATGGCTCATCACACCACTTTGGACACTAACTAGATTAACATTACCATCTTGTTGACATTATCATTAGGACCTTGGACACCAATATTATCAAGTTGACTGTAGACTTTCTATTCCTTTTTTTTTCTTCCTATTTGTGGAAATTAACTAGTTGTGTTCATACCGTTGCATTAACACATGCACCAGTTGCATTCACACACTATTTATATATAGGATCCTCACTCCGCTCACCTTATCATTTTGACGCCCAGAGTTAAGCCAAACAACTCATTGCATATTCTTGCAACCCACTCTTAATGCAAGCCTTTTTTCAATTTAGGCATCATGGATTTATATGTTTATATGCTGTCATTGCCACTGTTTTTATTGTTTTTATCATTTGTATTTTAACTGTTTGTTATCTATTGAGATATTGTAATTAAACACTCTCTTAAACAAGAAGTGTAATATCCATCTCCCTGTCTATCACCATTCAGACACTCTTGAGCTTCCTCATTTGATTTTATTTCTTTCATTACCTATAGCCACCTCTGCCTTTTTTAGGCGCTTTGCACACTACACCACTATTTCAATCTCCCTTTTGGCCAGCTAGGGGGGCTTTGTGCATAGCTAGAGGTACACATCCGGGCGCTTGGGCTCAGACTTCTTTATTTAATAAACTATATCTGTATAAGAATAAATATAGCATGTGTCAAAATCTATATTGAGGCAACAGCCATTTAAATTTATAAAGGACATAGACGCAATTTTCTGCCGGCCATAGATATTGTACAGGGAAAAATCTGTATACCACTCTCCCTAGTATTATATATGAGCCGCCATAGCTGTTGTAAAATTGAGGATTCAAGCCAACACATAGAAATCTGGATATACAGCAGTGGTAGAAAGATATAAACAGACCCCAGCTATGGTGGCAAAGTACAAATAATCTCCATATAAGTAAACATGTTGATTCATAAGTTCACACGTATCCCCAACAGTCCATACTTAACATATCAGTAGTATGTCCATCTGTAGTGACAAAAATAGGTTACTAGCATTAATCAACAAATACTTTCATTTAATATAGGCAATCCAGAGGCATAACTAGATACCACAGGGCCCAGGTGCAAGAATCTAAGAAGGGCCCCCCACACCACCCCTCCCCCCCTCCAAAAAAAGGTGAATTTAATACATTTTTTTTTTTTTTTTACATTTAGCACAGAAAAAAATGTGAATCAGATTACATGTCTGCAAAAGGAGGTACCCTGTGCCCCACAGTCTGTGAGATGGTCCTGACCCCCCTATTACTGTATATATATATAGTGACACTATTTAACCCCCCAGTACTGTATATAGTAAGTTAGTGACACAGTCTGTAATCTCCCGGTGAGATGGCTGGCCTGATCCTACCCGTCCAGTACTTTATAAAGTGGACCACAGTAGTCAGTGACATGGTCCACCCCCCCCCATACTGTTCATAGTGGTACTGTATAGTGTACCTGCGGACCCTCTGCACCCCCTGTAGTTTTGCCCCTGTAGCATCCAAAGCTAAGCTGAAAGTGTTTACTTTTGGAAGGATTACGTTTTCCAGCAGTGTTTTAGATCCCAGGGTTAAGGTCCCCAAGCTAGCCCACACCTTGTTCTCCAGGCCATAGGGACACGTGGAGAAAGGATAAGCAGAAAAATAGGTCCTCCCAGTCTCTGAAGGACTAAACTTCATCAGAACACTCAAGACTCATAGGACACATGGAGCTGGGCTGCACTCCAGGTGGATCCGCCCAATCGCTGCACTGCTCCACACAGAGACTTATGGTCACTCTCCCATTCAAGTGGGAAGATAGTTCCCTATGTTTGCATGCTTAGGTAAGTTAAGGAAGCCCATATCTTAAAGTTGTGTAGCTGTTTTTAGGAAAATCTTCTGTCTTCTGCAGCATTCGCCCTATGCTTGCTCTCTCCTCAGGTCCGGGCATACGTAAAGGCTTCCAGAATGGTAGGGCAGTGATTGAAAAACAGCTTGCTGATGCAAAACATGCTCTGCTTCTATAGTCAGCTCCGCTGCCTCCAGACTATGGCATGCATTGCGGGTCAGACTATCTCTTGACTGCGAGAAGGCAATAATTCTATTGACCCTCTTAGAGAACATCCTTTCAAAGTCTGCCATTAGCTCCCTGAAAATAGCGCCCAGTTGCTTCATGGTTAGGTAATCTCAATAGAAATTGATGTAGTTAATGCAGCTTATGTCAAAGACTGCTTTACAGCAAGCATCCGTAGACACCTGCTGGGGTGTCATGTGCGGAGGACGCGGCCTCACAATAGTCTCCAGTACATTCAGGCTGCAACACAATATTCAATTCAAATGGTGTGTAAATCCTTCACACTATAGTATCTGTAGGTCACATCTTTGGATGAGCTGGAAGCAAAGATTTTAAAAGATTTTCTTCTGAGCTGGAGCAGCACTAAATTTTGCGACCTAAGATGGCCGCTGCCCGGAAGTTCCCCAATAGATATTATTTTTATATGTTGGACACTACTTTTCATGACTACCAATGTCCCTTGCACACATCCGGATATTGCATAACGCTCAAAACCCGATATTATGTAATATCCAATACCAGAAGTGATGTCACTTCCGGTTTTGAGTCTGTTAACAACAGAATGTTGACATGTAGAATTTAAACATAATTTTGGCTCAATTTCACACATCTTTTGATTTGATCACATAGGGTATTTATAGGATTAAACATGGCACTGTTTTGGTCTTGAAAAAGGCCCAACACACGGGGGCTGAAACACGTTGACTATATGATATAGAGTGACGATTTTAACTTTTATTTTGTAAGCAGAATACTTTATGCGCTTCTAGCGCTGTTATTCCTTATACTCCACACTATGCATTTTTTTCTTTTTGTTTTCCGTAGACTTCACTACACTGAAGAAACTCACAGATCATATTTGGATTCACCAGCCTTATATTAAAACCTTTTCTGTTTGGAATATATCCTCAATTCTTCCACATTATTTTTCCATTTTTGTATTTTGGAATCACTTGGACACATCACGTACATTTTTACATTTTTATTTTTTCTATCTTTTTTTGGATATCCTTTTGGACTATTTTCTGGAAAACTTTCCAATAACCAATTCAGATTATAATCTTTGTTTTATCATCTGTTTTTACTCTAGGGGGCCGATTGATCAAGGGCCGAATGGCCCCTGGTTCCGCGCAAGCCTTCAGGCTTGCCGGAAACAGCAGTTATGACGCTGTGGTTAAGAACGCTGCTCCTTAACTTGTCCGCCACCTCTGAGGCTGCGGACATCAATCCGCCCGATCGTGTACGATTGGGGTTGATTGACACCCCCTGCTACTGGCCGATTGGCCATGAATCTGCAGGGGCAGCATTGCACAAGCAGTTCACTAGAACTGCTTGTGCAATGTTAAATGCCGGCAGCGTATGCTGTCGACATTTAGTGATGTTTAGCAGACATGATATGGTACAGCGTATCATGTCTGCCAGACTTTGATGATAAATTGGCCCTTTGGAATCCCTTTGTTTATATGATAGTTCTTATGAAGATAAAATGTCTGTATGATAAATATATTTTATGTATTCACTTGGACATATTGGTTATGTACACTTTAGCCTTTCCATGTGGCGCTCTTATTATGCATCCTACTTTTTAAAAAAAAAATCAGATTAGGAGATTTCAGAGGAGCATGTATGTTGATGCTTAGTTGATGCTATAATATCTTCTTCTAGATGTCTTTAATACTCTAAAGAAGTGGTAATCTTATATAAATAATAATCATACACATAATTTTTCTAACCAGTATCAAACTTATTATATGCACTGTAGTTATTGGAAAGAAAAAAAAAAACTAGATTAGAATTTACAAGTAGATCTGTAAGGGTTGACTAGTTGATTGTGACGACAAAATGCCATTTTCTTCTCAGCTACTGCAAATAGTGTAGGTTCAAGTAAAAAGAAGTAGATAAATGTATATATGCACTATGCAGCTCTTTAGCCAATGTTTGGAATGTTGCAGGGAAAATATAAAACAGAAGAGACAGAGGGCGCCACATAGTGCAGATAAAAGAGGGTAGAATGAAGGTATGTACGCATATACAGGTATCCTACTCACTTGATATAATGCACTGATGTGCAGTATAAGCAGGCCGAGTCCAAAGAGTCACTCGGCAGACTCCCCAGGCACCTGGAACAGATGATCTTTGTTGTACCGGCAACAAGAGTACCAAGGAGCAGTGGGATTCCCAAAAAGCTTCTTTGCTGTTAGACAACAACTGTTCAGTCAAGGTGCAGTCTCTGCTAGTTGAGCAGCAGTGAATTCAGCAAGAGTGCAAAGGAAGTTGTACACAGTATGCAAGATGCTTCAGGAATAAACGAAAGGGCAGCAGCAATGTAATAAAGTAACAGAAGTTTAATACAGCTTAAAAGCATAAAAACAAGCAACGCGTTTCTCCGTGTCCCAGCAGGTTTCATCAGGCTATAACATCAGTTTACAATGCTGCTACACTTATAACAAATAGTTCAAAAAACAATTGACGATTACGCGTCACTCCTCAAGGGGGCGCAATATATACTCAATATTAAATATCATATATTAAATATCAAAAATCACAATCTGATATGTGCCAAATCTGTAATAAACTATAATTAGACAGATAATCAAGCCAATACTTGTGCTATAAAAATAGATATACTCAAATCAGCAAGTCCTAGAGGATAGTCCGTGATGTAAGGAGTATTCCCAGTAGTTAGTTGTAATCTCCAATGATGTCTCAATCCTCTACTTGTATCCCTGTAGTAGAATAGCGGCTGCTCCTTACCAGAACCAATATCCAGAAAGATCTATGAAAATGCAGAAAACAGAAGGGCGCCTCCTAGTGTAATATAGTACAGACTAATACATATGCTCAAATGTGATCAGCAGGCACTCACAAGTCAGGCAGCACCCACTCGTGCTTAGTAACGCATGCTGGGGTCTCTCAGTGTCCCAGCTCACTGTTCAAGGGATCTCCACACTCCTTCGTCCAGGGTATTTGCTCCAAATAAGAAAACTCAGGCTCTCAGTCAAGTGAAATACAAATATTCACTTTATTAAAATCCAATGTAAAAAACACAATGTATAAAAAATATCACTATGTATTAAAATCGTGCAACTAGTTTCTCAGCTGACACGCTGTTTCATCAGGCATCTAAAACTGAATTGAGAGCTCTGAGCTATAAACCAATTTTAGCCAATCAAACACTGAACAAATTTTCACACCTCTATAATCAGCTGCTAACAATGTAGGTTAGTTCTCAACTTATAAAGAAGCAACCGTGATAAAAATCACTGAGCTTCTATAAGAGGCGCTAGAATTAGACAAACATAAAAACAATATGATATATAATATACATTGTATGTGCAAAATAAAAACAATAAAAAATAATATGATACAAAATAAAATAACGAATGAAAAAATAAACAAGCCAGATATGTTAAGTCCAATAGATATCCTCAGACGTCCCAAAGGTAGATAGGCCCGCTCTCTGTCGTCACCCAAGGGGATGATGTACTTCTATGATATTAAGACAAAAAACAAAAACAGAGGCGCCACATGTGTAGGTCAAAAAAGATAAATTGAATCCAAACAGCAACAGATAAGGGTACTCACAAAATGAGCGGCACTCTATTGTGCCAACAGGAGCAGGCTGGTTTTCTACAGCAAACCAGCTGGCTGTGTGTAGATCCCCACCGAAGATGTGCAGGTATTAGGTTGTAGCTGCCTGCAGGGCTTCTGGATAGGATCCAATAGGTATTCCTTCCCTTCAGCTGAAACTGTAGGTGAGTGGAGAGATGGGCTGAGATGCCCTAAGGTTACTGATGTGGAGACAAACACTCCAACGCCAACCAGACTGATGTAAAAGTTAAAATTAGTATTTTATTATACAGAATAAAAATACCAAAGGTATAACAATATACAGCTGGGTTGTGTGAATATAAATCTCCTAATAAGAGTAAAAGTAGCTACGCGTTTCTCGGGAGACCCCGTTTCCTCAGGCTGGTATACTCTCTGTGTATAAAATCACCCTTTAAATAGGGCTCAGTAACCTCATGAACATTCGTCCCTTCCCCTTCCTTCTCAAACGATATCCAATCACATCCTTCCTTTCCTACTACACCCAATTGCTGTTGTAACTAAGATTTAATTTATAGTGATCAATGTCTGTTAATAATTTCTAATAATAAAAGTAACCAAGTTTATCCTGTTTGTGATCATAATGTGTTGAAGTGTGAACTCTAATCTAAGTTAATAGGTCTCCATCGTGACTTAATGTGCAACGCTGTGTATAAGCCATATAAGTAAACAAACAAAGCATGTGTTTCGTAATCGGCCAATAGTATGCCTCCATTAGGTGGGTTGTGTATGAGTCATCAGGCGTTCAAGTTAGTATGCGATGCTCTTCGCTAAGGAAAACGGAAGTGACAATAGGTCACATGATTCCAGTTGGTCCCGCAACTACAAGTGTAAACAAACTAGTGACGTATGCTCCGCCCTGACCGCCAGGGACCATCGTATTTCGGCTCAGCGCGATCAGTCAAGACAGAGAAAACAAAAAAACTCCATGGTAACCACCATTGGGTTGTTAGTAACCTAAGGAGTATAAGTAGAAATGACACTATGTGAGTAGTTATCTACTTAAATAGAAGTGCGATGTGGGCGTGAAATACTTAATCGCAAAAAACTAGGCCATATACTATTGTTGCGATGTATAGTGTGGTGAATATAATATATGTTTGATATATTGTGCGCTCCGGGATTTATACACATATTTATTCCTAATAAATATATGAATGAAATTAGGCTATAGTGGAATATGTATATGTGTATGTAACCCACAACCTAAATGTTGTGAATAAATATACATAGTTGTATGCTATCCGTAGAGCGGGACAAACAATTATATTTGTTAATAGGTGAATAACTAATAAAGTTAAAAATATATGTTTTTATGAATGTGTTATGATCTCTAGTGTACAATTGATGTATATAAGTGAGTAGAAATGAATTATAGTGAGTGTGCCTTAAATTATGCAGGATATGTGATTGGAGACAAGGTCAATATAAAATATAAATGATATATCGTAATACCAACAGCAACCGAAGTGAGGAAAGTCTAGACAGTGGATAAACATGATTCCATAGAAATATTAATATATACACATAATACTTGAGCATAAAATTAATTGGAATCACAATTGATTCTACAAAAAGAAATATGATGTTTTAAAATTAATCCAAATAACAGATATACAAAAAAATACATGATTATAAAAAAGTAATATAAACCTCATATTTTTAATAAAATGATTCCCATGTGACCCTATCCTATAAATCCTGATATGTATTTACAAAAAAGCTGCAGAGTCAATGACTTCGTTGAGACCTGTGGGGAATAGACTATTGAATTTATATATCCAATAGGTTTCTCTTT